>NC_083097.1:156330218-156574865 GCF_949774975.1 Lagenorhynchus albirostris
CTGCAACTTTCAAATGGGTGGGAGGCTGGGGAAGCTCTATCTGTCTAGAGAGAAAGAGAAAATATGGCAAAATATTAACCTATGTCGTATGTAGGTAGAAAGAACACCGGTGTTCGTTGGGTCATTGTTTTAATTATTTCAATTTACTTTCAAAATAAAAAGGTAGATGTTGGGGGGAGAGAATCTCCTGACTTCTTTTCATAGCAAAACTTGTCTGAGCCATTGTGAGGAGCTAAGACCTTCCTGAGTCCCCCTCTAGGTGACATCTGCCATTCTAATGGTAGTTTGGGCATTCGGGGAGATTTTTTTTTAACCCTGGGCATTGGAAGACTGGCACTTGTGGCAGCACCAGGCTTTTCATTTGGGATCATTTAGTGCTGTCCACAATGTTCTTCCCTTCCTAATTAAGGTATCGTAGGTATAGGACAATGATTCACACACAGCTAGCACCCGTTAACCAGAGTAACTCTCACCTCTGGTAATTCCTTTCTCCCAAAAAGAAAGCAAATACTGTATCTCTGAGGTTTAGTTGAAACAAAAACAGAGCTTTCCCTGACCGGGAATCGAACCCGGGCCGCGGCGGTGAGAGCGCCGAATCCTAACCACTAGACCACCAGGGAGCACATGAGAGCAACTTCTACATCGAGCTAGACTAAGTGTAGAAGGTGTGACGTAAACTGGGTTCGTGAATATGATTACATGAACCTCGGGTACTTACACCGCCTCCCTCTTCCACCTAGACAGTCTCTCGGCCACTGTAAATCCGAGAAAACAGGCAGTGGAGAACAGCAGGAACGGTCAAGTCTGAATATGGCCGCCTTCTCAGAAAACAGGAAAAAAAAAAAACAAAAAAAAACCACGCCAGTAGCACGGGGTAAATGCGCTTACGTATGTTAGCCAGCTTAGCCGAAAGTGGTAAAAGAACGCCTGTCAGAAGTGGGATTCGAACCCACGCCTCCATTCGGAGACCAGAATGCCCACAGGGAAGGTACACACCTTGAGTCTGGCGCCTTAGACCACTCGGCCATCCTGACACGCTGTGAGCTGTTTACTCGTAGAGAGCCTGCTTCCTGTAGCAGTCTGCTGCGCGGCTCCGGCTTACGGTCCGGGCGGGCTGTTGCTGGATCCGCCCGGCCAGGGCGAAAGGAGAACCGCCCGCTGGGCGCCGGCCGCCAGCCGCGGAGCTCTTGGAGGACACCGGGCACTCCGGAGTACCCAACCTCGCTCTCCCGGGCGAAGCCAGAAATCGAGCCGGATCTCCAGAAGCAAGGACAATCCCTCTAGAAAACCAGAGGGGTTAGTGACCACCCGGCCCAGCAAAGGAGGGAAACTATAGCAGCAAAGGCAAAGAGAAAGCGCCAGGATGCAGCCCACCCGGGCGACCCGCCACTGCCGGATTCCGGGTTCCCGCCGCACATTCCTGGCCCTAGCTTCGAAAACTGGCTAGACAAGTGAATACAAAGAAAGCACTGGAATTGCCACAGAGTAAGCGACAGTGATTACTGTTGTTATTTCAAAATTATTAGGGCTTTCTGCCTTATTGTCCCTGGCATACCCATCCTCTTAAGGTGCACCCCTCTTCCTCTGCCAAGTCCCCCAGCCGTGGTTAGAGATAATGGGGAGATCAGTGTTCAAGAAAAAAAATTCATTCATGACACTTGTCAAAGCACTGTAAGGAAGACTTTATTCAAGGGGGGAGTTATCAAGATATGTGTGGGTACCACTGCACCAGGGTCTTGCAGTGGGGGAGGAGAGATTAGACTCAGCCCTGAGTACAACAAGAGAGAGTGGAAATTTATAGCCAAAGAGAGAGGTTGGGAGTGCGTCACTGGATGGAAAATTACTAAGGGGGGGATTCTGTACAAACCGATCTAACAGGGTTCTTGCTGAAGGTAGGCCAGAATATCAGATATCACCTGGCAGATGGTAGAGGACAAGGAGCCCCATTATATATTCAGGGTGATCATATATCAAGGATGGGGCATTCTGGTTAAACATATTTAGCAGGATTCTTGCTAAAAATGGACATTGTAGAGAGAAACGTGGAAGTCCGAAAGACAGGCCTAGTTTAAAAAGAGTTCAGGGGAGCAGTTAACAAAAGAGTGCACAGATAGCAAGAGTGCTTTAGCATCAAATGGAAAGACCCCACTCCTGTGCTCCAGACCACATACCATTCACTCACTCATTCATTCATTTGTTCATTGAGTCGTTATTGATATAGCAGTGAACAAAGTCCCTGCCCTGGCAAGCTGACTGCTGGTGAAGGGCACAGTCAGCACAAACAAACATACAGGCTGTAAGGACAAAACAAAAGCAGGGCAATGAGATGGTGGAGGTCTATTTTTAGACCGGCTTGATCAAGTAAGACCTCACTGCAGTGACTTTTTCTAAAAATAATTTTCGAAAAGTAAGACACATGACTCCCATGCAAATATATGAATGATGCCCATGGATCAAGATTTTACTCAACTCATTAACGAGGGGCTCTGTAAGATGTTATAACCAATTCAAAGGAGATTTTGAAGACATCATTTTTTTAAATTTTTTTTATGGCTGCGTTGGGTCTTCGTTGCTGCATGCAGGCTTCCTCTAGTTGCAGCGAGCAGGGGCTACTCTTCGTTGCGTCGCGCGGGCCTCTAATTGCAGTGACCTCTCCCGTTGGGGAGCACGGGCTCTAGGCGTGTGGGCTTCAGCAGTTGTGGCTCATGGGCCCAGTAGCTGTGGCTCATGGGTTCCAGAGCACAGGCTCAGCAGTTGTGGCGCACAGCCTAGTTGCTCCGCGGCATGTGGGATCCTCCCAGACCAGTGCTCGAACCGGTGTCCCCTCATATTGGCAGGCAGACTCCCAACCACTGTGCCACCAGGGAAGTCCCCATTATTCTTTTAATAGTCAGCCAAAGGAATGTTGAAAAGAGATTGCTAACAGATGGAAGATAGGTTAATATATTAAGGGTATAATAAACTGATGTTTAAGGTATGGTCACTACTTTGGGGTTGTTTTTTTCCACCAGAGATAAATCAGGTGCATCTCTTGACCAATTTTATTTGTATTGCTATAAATAGGAATCTTTGGCCTTGCACTCAGACAGAAACCATTTGCATTACTATCGGTTTTCTACAAGTTAATTTCTACCCATATGGAATTGTGAAATAAAGTCAGTAGAAGCCAATCAAAGGTGCACATGGAATCAGATAATCCCCAAAAGATCTGCTAGACAATGCTAAGCTGTAAGGACACCTAGTGTCCAAGAGAATCAGAGCTGAATAACAGTTAAAGCATTAAAAACATATTTTATCCTGGAACTATTGCAATAGGGGAAAAGAGACCTTATATAATAGAACTGGGCTCAATTCCAAATACAGCAAGGAAAAGTGGGGATTTCTGGCTAAGGAGCACGGTGGGGTCTCTGGATGGAAAATGGCTGAGAAGAGACATCAAGAGTAGAGAGATTCTTGCTAAACTGATTTAATAGGATTCCTGCAGGCCTGGGTCATCAGATATCACCTGGAGAATGGTGGGGATGAGGAATTTGATTAGCTATGGAGGATGATCAGGTATTAAAGGTGGGGGGATCCTCACTAGACTAACTAGCAGGATTCTTATTAAAACTAGACTCTACAAGGCAGGACATGGAAGCGCAAGATCAAGGCCTAGTTGAAAAGAGGGCTCAGAGGAGCCTGACTAAATTTTGGTCAAAGAGGGAACTTTTGTCACACTAATAATCTCTTTTCTACTTTCAAGTTTTGGATAATCATTTCTTTCACATTGGAGCCTTAACTGAAGGGAGGACATAAGCATTGAGAGAAGGGGAGGGATATTTTCCCTCCCCTGACAATAATATCCTAATTTCTCTGGTGGCCTACTTGGCCTTCAGGAACGTCTGACCAGCCTGACCTTACCTCACAGTATCCCATGTACCCCAGTGAGCTAGCTGCTTCTTCCTCAACATGCCTGATCTGCCTTCATTCCTTCTAGCTCACCCAGAAAATCCTCTGAGACCCTGGAGGGCAAGGACCAGGGATACACCAGAGAAGAAAACAAAATGTCTGCGCTCAAGAAGCTCACATTCCAGCAAAGAAAGATGGAAAATAAACAAAATCATTACATGTGGGGAGTGATAAGTACTGTGAAGAACAATAGAGAAAGAAGGGTAGAGAGAGATGTAGGTGGTTCAGAAGGTCTCTCAGGATGTGGCTTTTGAGCAGACATTTGAAGAGAGTCAGGGAGCAGCCAGATAGAATATCTGTGGAGAGAGAGAACAGATGCAAAGGCCAGAAAGGAGTGCAAAACAGACAATGTGGCTGGAACTGAATGAGAGGGCCTGGTGCCAGGCTGAATGAAGAGGAGAGCTGAGGTTTGGTAAGATATGGCCTGCTTTCCAAGGATCCTCTGCCTGCTATATGGAGAGTGGACTGCAGAGTGCATGAATGAAGCAGGGAGAAGAGTTGAGAGGCTAGTGCAAGCTCCCTTGGATGGACGAGGGGAACAGCAGGCCAGGTGGTGAGAGATAGTTGAATTCTGGATATATTTCTAAGATGGAGCCAATAAGATTTGTTGATGCACAAGAAGTAAAGAAGTGACGTGTACCTAGAGGAATTTGGGCCTGAGTAATTGGCTAATAGGGAAGGCAGGGAGGAGGCAGACTGTGGAGGAGGGAGAGTATTGATTTTGATCTTCAAGTTTAAGATGGCTGTTAGTCATCACTAATCATTAGAGAAATGCAAATCAAAACTACAATGAGGTATCACCTCACACCAGTTAGAATGGGCATCATCAGAAAATCTACAAACAACAAATGCTGGAGAGGGTGTGGAGAAAAGGGAACCCTTTTGCACTGTTGGTGGGAATGTAAATTGATACAGCCACTATGGAGAACAGTATGGAGGTTCCTTAAAAATCTAAAAATAGATCTACCATATGACCCAGCAATCCCACTACTGGACATATACCCTGAGAAAACCATAATTCAAAAAGACCCATGCACCCCAATGTTCATTGCAGCACTATTTACAATAGCCAGGACATGGAAGCAACCTAAGTGTCCATCGACAGACAGATGGATAAAGAAGATGTGGTACATATATACAATGGAATATTACTCAGCCATAGAAAGGAACGAAATTGGGTCATTTGTAGAGACATGGATGAATCTAGAGAGTGTCATACAGAGTGAAGTAAGTCAGAAAGAGAAAAACAAATATCATATATTAATGCATATATGTGGAACCTAGAAAAATGGTGCAGATGAACTGGTTTGCAGGGCAGAAATAGGGACACAGATGTAGAGAACAAATGTATGAACACCAAGGGGGGAAAGTGGCAGGGGGTGGGCAGATGGTGTGATGAATTGGGAGACTGGGATTGACATATATACACTAATATGCATAAAATGGATAACTAATAAAAACCTGCTGTATAAAAAAATAAATAAAATTAAATTAAAAAGAATTTTAAATGCCTGTTAGAGGAGTCAAGTAGCAGATAGATACAAGCATCTGGAGTACAGTGGGAGATATGAAGTGGAAGGTCATTGGCCAATAAATTGTATTTACTTGTATCCCTGCCATAAAACAGGGAATTCGCTGGCAGTCCAGTGGTTAGGACACCACGCTCCCACTTCAGGGGACACCGGTTCGATCCCTGGTCGGGGAAATAAGGTCCCGCGTGCCGCCTGGGGCAAAAAAAAAAAAAAGGCATAAAACAGGATGAGCTCACCTAGAAAGTGGGTATAGAGGCCAAAGACTGAGCCCTGGGACATTCCAATAAGTTGAGAAAGAGGAGGAAGCAGCATAGAAGGCTGAGAAAGAATGGCCAGTGGGAAAGAAAGAAGAAGAGAAGACTGTGGTGTTGTAGAAACCATGTGGAGAAAGAGGGTAGAGGAAAAGAAAAGTGATCAACTGTCCAATGCTGCTGAGGAGAGTAACTTGAGAACCCAGTGGAGCAGGGTTCTGGTGAGCTTGGGACAGACTGGAGGTGATGACAGTACATATTGATGTCCTTTGGGAGGTGTTCTGCCCTAAATGGCATCAGCAATACGGAATGCTAGCTGCAGGAGACCACAGAATCAAGGTTTGGGTTTGTTTGAAAACAGGCATTACATGATGTGTTGTATTGATGGCAATGACCCTGTGTTGTTATACTTCTTAGCATTCTCTGGACCCGTCTGGCCGTGTGGTGAAGACTACTTCTCATGGTTTTTGTTTGTTTAAAAAAAAAAAACTGAGGAGGGACTTCCCTGGTGGCACAGTGGTTAAGAATCCACCTACCAATGCAGGGCACATGGGTTCAAGCCCTGGTCTGGGAAGATCCCACATGCAGCGGAGAAACTAAGCCCCTGAGCCTGTGCTCTAGAGCCCACGAGCCACAACTACTGAAGCCCATGCGCCTAGAGCCCGAGCTCCGCAAGAAGAGAAGCCACTGCAATGAAAAGCCTGCACTCCGCAACAAAGAGTAGTCCCCGCTCGCTGCAACTAGAGAGAGCCCGCGCACAGCAACGAAGACCCAACACAGCCAAAAATAAATAAATACATTTATTTAAAAAAAACTGAGGAGAAATTGATATAACATAAAATTAACTATTCAAAGTAGCATTTAGTACATTCACTATGTTGTACAACCACTATCTCCAAAATATTTTCATTATCACAAAAGCATACCTTGTACCTGTTAAGCAGTTACTCCCTGTCTTAGTCAGCTTGGGCTCCTGTAATAAGATGCCATAGACTGGACGGCTTAATAAAAATTTATGTTCTCATGGTTCTGAGGGCCCCACCCTCATGAACTTGTCTTAACCTAATTAGCTCCCAAAGTCCCCATCTTAAAATACCATCACATCAGGGAGTAGGGCTTCAACATGTAAATTTGGGGTGGCACAATTCAGTGGCCAGCACTCCCCATTCCTGCCTTCCTCTAGCCCCTGGCAACCACCAATCTGCTTTATATCTCTGTGAATATACCTATTCTGGACATTTCATATAAATGGAATATTATATACAATCTTTTGTGCAGGGCTTCTTTCACTTAGCTCACACACCAAGTAAGTGTGCATCCATATTGTAGCATGTATCATTACTTCATTCCTTTTCATGGCTGAATAATATTTCATTGTATGGATATATCACAATTTGTCCATTGATAGACATTTGGGCAATTTTAGCTATTATGAATAGTGCTCCTATAAACTGATGTGTACATGTGTTTAAGTACCTGGTTTCAATTCTTTGGGTAAATACCTAGGAATAGAATTGCTGGGTTATTGGTAATTCTATTTTGGGTCATTAGAATCTATTTTCCACAGTTGTTGAACAACTTACATTCCCACTGGCCATATATGAGGATTCCAATTTCTCCTATTCTCTCCCCAGTTGTGTTTTTTTTTTTTTTTTTGATTATAGCCACCCTCCTGGGTATGAAGTGGTGACTCACTGTGGTTTTAATTTGCATTTCCCTAAAGACTAAGACTAATATATTTTCATGTGTTTCTTGGCCATTTATATGTATTCTTTGGAGAAATGGCTGTTTCTTTGTCCATTTAAAAACTTGGGGTGTTTGTCTTTTTGTTATTCAGTTGTAAGAGCTCTTTGTATATTCTGGATACTAGACCTTTATTAGCTATATGACTTGCAAGTATTTTTTTCCATTCTGTAGGTTGTATTTTCATTCTTCATAATGTCCTTGATGCACAAATTTTTAAAATTTTGATTACATGTAATTTATCTAGTTTCCTTTTGTTGCTCATGCTTTTGGTACCCTAAGACTCCATTCCCAAATTGGAGGTCATAAAGATTTATCCCTATTTTTCCTAATAGTTTTATTATTTTATCTCTTATATTTATTCTGTTGATCTATTTTGAGTTAATTTTTGTGTGTGGTATGAGGTAGGGGTCCAACTTCATTCTCTGCATGTGGATATCCAGCTGTCTTAACATCATTTGTTTAAGAGACTATTCTTTCCTCATCATTCAAAATCCATTGATCCTAGATATATGGGCTTATTTCTGGGCTCTCAAATCCATTCCAGTGGTCTATATGTCTATCTTTATTCTAGTACCACACTGTCTTGATAACTTTTTTATAGTTTTGTAATAAGTTTTGAAACTTATTACAAACTCAAAATTTGAGTCCTCCAATTTTGTTCTTTTCTTCAAGATTGTTGAGGCTATTTGAGGGCCCTTGTAATTATAGATGCATTTGAGTATTGGCTTTTCCATTTCTGAAAAAAAAAAAGCCATTGGAATTTTGTTACAGATTACATCACTTTGGGTAGTTTTGACTCTTAACAATATTGTGTTCCAGGCAATGAATATGGGGTATATTTCCATTTATTTATGTCTTTAATTTATTTCAGTAATGTTTTTTAGTTTTCAATGTAGAAATCTTTCACCTTTCTGGTTAAATTTATGCATAGGGGGCTTCCCTGGTGGCGCAGTGGTTGAGAGTCCGCCTGCCAATGCAGGGGACACGGGTTCGTGCCCGGGTCCGCGAAGATCCCACATGCCGCGGAGCGGCTGGGCCCGTGAGCCATGGCTGCTGAGCCTGCAGGTCCGGAGCCTGTGCTCTGCAACGGAAGAGGCCCAAGGGATTGGGCCTCCCTTAATCCCAAGGGATTAAGACACAAGGAGAGGGGGCAAGGACATAAGGGTGAGCACCAGGGGAGTGACTACAATGGTAGAACCCGGACTGGAAGCTGGGCAAAGTGAGGAGGGAGGACAGAGGTGGAGTGGGTCAGTAACAAGGTGGCAGGCTGGAGTTCCAGTGGGGTCAAGAGTGGACCAGAGCAGCCCAGCGCAGCCCACCTGCCCACGCATGTGCCCGCCAGACCTGCAAACTTGTGCCACTGGCTGTGCCCATCCCCGGGGAGCCTGAGTGCCCGCAGCCCGTGCCTCCCACCCATCTCCAGCCATGGCCATGTGGCTGACAGGGTCTTGGTGCTCTGGCCAGGTGTCAGGCCTGAGCCTCTGAGGTGGGAGGGCCGAGTTCAGGACATTGGTCCACCAGAGACCTCCTGGCCCCATGTAATATCAAAGAGCAAAAGCTCTCCCAGAGATCCCCATCTCAACGCTAAGACCCAGCTCCACTCAACGACCAGCAAGCTACAGTGCTGGACACCCTATGCCAAACAACTAGCAAGACAGGAACACAACACCACCCATTAGCAGAGAGGCTGCCTAAAATCAAAATAAGTTCACAGACACCCCCAAAACACACCACTGGACGTGGTCCTGCCTACCAGAAAGACAAGATCCAGCCTCATCCACCAGAACTCAGGCACTAGTCCCCTCCACCAGGAAGCCTACACAACCCAGTGAACCAACCTTAGCCACTGGGGGCAGACACCAAAAACAACGGGGACTACAAACCTGCAGCCTGCGAAACAGAGATCCCAAACACAGTAAGTTAAGCAAAAAGAGAAGACAGAAAAAAAACAGCAGATGAAGAAGCAAGGTAAAAACCCACCAGACCAGACAAAGGAAGAGGAAATAGGCAGTCTAACTGAAAAAGAATTCAGAGTAATGATAGTAAAGATGATCCAAAATCTTGGAAATAGAATGGACACAATGCAAGAAACATTTAACAAGGACCTAGAAGAACTAAAGATGAAACAAACAATGATGAACAACACAATAAATGAAATGAAAAAGACTCTAGATGGGATCAATAGCAGAATAACTGAGGGAGAAGAATGAATGAGTGACCTGGAAGATAAAACAATGGAAATAACTACCGCAGAGCAGAATAAAGAAAAAAGAATGAAAAGAATTGAGGACAGTCTCACAGACCTCTGGGACAATATTAAACACACCAGCATTCGAATTATAGGGGTCCAAGAAGAAGAAGAGAAAACAAAAGGGACTGAGAAAATACTTGAAGAGATTATAGTTGAAAATTTCCCTAATATGGGTAAGGAAATAGTCAATCAAGTCCAGGAAGCGCAGAAAGTCCCATACAGGATAAATCCAAGGAGAAACATGCCAAGACATATTAAAAAAACTGTCAAAAATTAAATACAAAGAAAAAATATTAAAAGCAGCAAGGGAAAAGCAACAATTTACACAAAAGGGAATCTCCATAAGGTTAACAGCTGATCATTCAGCAGAAACTCTGCAAGCCAGAAGGGAATGGCAGAACATACATAAAGTGATGAAAGGGAAAAACCTACAACCAAGATTACTCTACCCAGCAAGGATATCATTCAGATTCAAAACTAAAACCTTTACAGAGGAGCAAAAGCTAAGAAAATTCAGCAGCACCAAACCAGCTCTACAACAAAGGTTAAAGGAACTTCTCTAGACAGGAAACACAAGAGAAGGAAAAGACTTACAATAACAAACGCAAAACAATTAAGAAAATGGTAATAGGAACATACATATCAATAACTATTTTAAATGTAAATATATTAAAGGCTCCAAGCAAAAGACATAGACTGGCTGAATGGACACACAAACAAGACCTGTACATATGCTGTCTACAAGAGACCCACTTCAGACCTAGGGACACATACAGACTGAAAGTGAAGGGATGGAAAAAGATATTCCATGCAAATGGAAATCAAAAGAAAGCTGGAGTAGCAATTCTCATATGATACTAAATAGACTTTAAAATAAGGACTATTAAAAGAGACAAAGAAGGACACTACATAACGATCAAGGGGTCAAACCAAGAAGAAGATATAACAATTGTAAACATTTATGCACCCAACATAGGAGCACCGCAATACATAAGGCAAATGCTAAGAGCCATAAAAGGGGAAATTGACAGTAACACAATATTAGTAGGGGACTTTAACACCCCACTTTCACCAATGGACAGATAATCCAAAGTGAAAATAAATAAGGAAACACAAGCTTTGAATGATACATTAAACAAGATGGACTTAATTGATATTTATAAGACATTCCATCCAAAAACATCAGATTACACTTTCTTGTCAAGTGCTCATGGGACATTCCCCAGGATAGGTCATATCTTGGGTCACTAATCAAGCATTGGTAAATTTAAGAAAATTGAAATCATATCAAGTATCTTTTCCTACCACAACACTATGAGACTAGATATCAATTTCAGGAAAAAATCTGTAAAAAATACAAACACATAGAGGCTAAAAAATACACTACTAAATAATCAAGAGATCACTAAAGAAATCAAAGAGGAAATCAAAAAATACCTAGAAACAAATGACAATGAAAACACGATAACCGAAAAGTTATGGGACACAGCAAAAGCAGTTCTGAGAGGGAAGTTTATAGCAATACAATCCTACCTCAAGAAACAAGAAACATCTCAAATAAACAATCTAAACTTACACCTAAAGTAATTAGAGAAAGAAGAACAAAAAACCCCAAAGTTAGCAGAAGGAAAGATATCAAAAAGTTCAGATCAGAAATAAATGAAAAAGAAATGAAGGAAACAATAGCAAAGATCAATAAAACTAAAAGCTGGTTCTTTGAGAAGATAAACAACATTGATAAACCATTAGCCAGACTCATCAAGAAAAAAAGGGAGAAGACTCAAATCAACAGAATTAGAAATGAAAAAAGAGAAGTAACAACGGACACTGCAGAAATACAAAGGATCATGAGAGATTACTACAAGCAACTATATGCCAATAAAATGGAAAACCTGGAAGAAATGGACAAATTCTTATAAAAGCACAACCTTCTGAGACAGAACCAGGCAGAAAGAGAAAATATAAACAGACCAATCACAAGCACTGAAATTGAGACTCTGATTAAAAATCTTCCAACAAACAAAAGCCCAGGACCAGATGGCTTCACAGGCAAACTCTATCAAACATTTAGTGAAGAGCTAACACCTATCCTTCTCAAACTCTATCAAAACATAGTAAAGGGAAGAATACTCCCAAAATCATTCTACGAGGCCACCATCATCCTGATACCAAAACCAGATGTCACAAAAAAAGAAAACTACAGGCCAATATCACTGATGAATATAGATGCAAAAATCCTCAACAAAATACTAGCAAACAGAATCCAACAGCACATTAAAAGGATCATACATCATGATCAAGTGGGGTTTATCCCAGGAACGCAAGGATTCTTCAATATATGCAAATCAATCAATGTGATACACCATATTAACAAACTGAAGAGAAAACCATATGATCATCTCAATAGATGCAGAAAAAGCTTTCAACAAAATTCAACACCCATTTATGATAAAAACCCTCCAGAAAGTAGGCATACAGGGAACTTACCTCAACATAATAAAGGCCATATATGACAAACCCACAGCCAACATCGTTCTCAATGGTGAAAAACTGAAACCATTTCCACTAAGATCAGGAACAAAACAAGGTTGCCCACTCTCACCACTATTATTCAACATAGTTTTGGAAGTTTTATCCATAGCAATCAGAGAAGAAAAAGAAATAAAAGGAATCCAAATCGGAAAAGAAGAAGTAAAGCTGTCACTGTTTGCAGATGACATGATACTATACATAGAGAATCCTAAAGATGCTACTATAAAACTACTAGAGCTATCAATGAATTTGGTAGAGTAGCAGGATACAAAATTAATGCACAGAAATGTCTTGCATTCCTACACACTGATGGTAAAAAATCTGACAGAGAAATTAAGGAAACACTCCCATTTACCACTGCAACAAAAAGAATAAAATACTTAGGAATAAACCTACCTAAGGAGACAGAAGACCTGTATGCAGAAAACTATAAGACACTGATGAAAGAAATTAAGGATGTTACAAACAGATGGAGAGATATACCATGTTCTTGGATGGGAAGAATCAACATTGTGAAAATGACTATACTACCCAAAGCAATCTACAGATTCAATCCAATCCCTGTCAAACTACCAGTGGAATTTTTCACAGAACTAGATCAAAAAATTTCACAATTTGTATGGAAACACAAAAGACCCCGAAGATCCATAGCAATCTTGAGAAAGAAAAATGGAGCTGGAGGAATCAGGCTCCCTGACTTCAGACTATACTAAACCTACAGTAAGCAAGACAGTATGGTACTGGCATAAAAAGAGAAATACAGATCAATGGAACAGGATACAAAGCCCAGAGATAAACCCACGCATATATTGTCTCCTTATCTTTGATAAAGGAGGCCAGAATATATAATGGAGAAAAGACAGCTTCTTCAATAAGTGGTGCTGGGCAAACTGGACAGCTATATGTAAAAGAGTGAAATTAGGACACTCCCTAACACCATATACAAAAATAAACTCAAAATGGATTAAAGACCTAAATGTAAGGCCAGACACTATAAAACTCTTAGAGGAAAACATAGGTAGAACACTCCATGACATAAATCACAGCAAGATCCTTTTTGACCCACCTCCTAGAGAAATGGAAATAAAAACAAAAATAAACGAATGGGACCTAATGAAACTTAGAACCTTTTGCACAGCAAAGGAAACCATAAACAAGGCGAAAAGACAACCCTCAGAATGGGAGAAAATATTTGCAAATGAAGCAACTGACAAAGGATTAATCTCCAAAATTTACAAGCAGCTCATGCAGCTCAATATCAGAAAAACAAATAACCCAATCCAAAAATGGGCAGAAGACCTAAATAGACATTTCTCCAAAGAAGATATACAGATTGCCAACAAACACATGAAAGGATGCTCAACATCACTAATCATTAGAGAAATGCAAATCAAAACTACAATGAGGTATCACCTCACACCTGTCAGAATGGCCATCATCAAAAAATCTACAAACAATAAATGCTGGAGAGGGTGTGGAGAAAAGGGAACCCTCTTACACTGTTGGTGGGAATGTAAATTGATACAGCCACTATGGAGAACAGTATGGAGGTTCTTCAAAAGACAAAAAAATGGAACTACCATATGACCCAGCAATCCCACTACTGGGCATATACCATGAGAAAACCATAATTCAAAAAGAGTCATATACCACAATGTTCATTGCAGCACTATTTACAACAGCCAGGACATGGAAGCAACCTAAGTGTCCATCGACAGATGAATGGATAAAGAAGATGTGGCACATATATACAATGGAATATTACTCAGCCATAGAAAGAAACAAAATTGAGTTATTTGTAGTGAGGTGGATGGACCTAGAGACTGTCATACAGAGTGAAGTAAGTCAGAAAGAGAAAAACAAATGCCATGTGCTAACACATATATATGGAATCTAAAAAAAAAAAAAAATGGTTCTGAAGAACCTAGGGGCAGGACAGGAATAAAGACTGAGACACAGAGAATGGACTTGAGGACACCGGGAGGGGGAAGGGTAAGCTGGGACAAAGTGAGAGAGTGGCATGGACATATATACACTATCAAATGTAAAGTAGCTAGTGGGAAGCAGCCACATAGCACAGGGAGATGAGCTCGGTACTTTGTGTCCACATGGAGGGTTGCGATAGGGTGGGTGGGAGGGAGCCGCAAGACAGAAGAGATATGGGGATGTATGTATATGTATAGCTGATTCACTTTGTTATACAGCAGAAACTAACACACCAGTGTAAAGCAATTATACTCCAATAAAGATGTAAAAAGAAAAAAAAAAAAAAACGAGTGGACCAGAAGGAGTGGACTAGAAAGAGAGGTGGTGTTAGAGCAAGATACTTGAAATACCTAGAATACATTTTGAGAGGAACTGAAATGTTGCCATGTAGCAAGAAGATGCAGCTTTTAGGACTGCTGGGCAGGACTGAGGAAAGCTTTAAAGCTATTTGGCTAAATTCTACTACTGATGTGATATTTTCTTTTCTAGATTCATTTATTGTAGCTTTATCAATTTTAAAAAATGTTCAAATTCCATAAAATATTTCATGCATAAACTAAAATCTGTGCTCACCAAACATTACACTTTGTCGTTTACACTGTTTCGCCACTTTAGCTTCCAGGCAAGTGGCTATGTAGAATGACAGAATTGTTTAACTCAAGCTGAATCTCCATCTTTACAACCACTGTGCTACGGTTTATTTTGAATCCACTATTTAAATACAGGTATGTCTGGTACCTTAAGCCATGGAGATGCTATATGTGCCCAAAGTGAGCTCAAATGCTTCCAAACCCAACTGTTAGGAACTTACTTTGGAAGTGAGCATGTGTAGCCGAGTGGGCCAACCCAGTAATGGGAGTTCTCCAAATGAACTTCCATGTAGAATATAATGTTTATTAAAGGACAAACAAGAATGTGCTACTTGAAGCATAAGGATCTTGAGATAGACTAACTGAACTGTAATTCTGCAGTTGTTTAGAATTTAGACCACTAGGAGATTTTACCTGGGCCAAGTGTTTTATCACTAACATTGTTTATGATTGATAGGGTATGATGGTAATTAAAAAGCACTGACTTATCTGCTTTTATTTTGTATTTAAACTCTTTACAGGCAATGCCCCTGACTCTGGTTCTAACTCCACTCGGCTGCCTTTTTGCTGTTTCACCTCCTGGAAGTAGATGCACATGTACAAGATAACAATGCCCTGGGACTTAAGGTGTCTTCTTACCTTGCTGTAGGGAGCTGGGTGAAGTGGAGATGATTGGCAGATCAAGAATTGGGGGCAGGCTGAGGAGGAGGTAGTGCCAGGCTAGGGCAGGGTAGGAGTTATGGGGTGGAGGATGGAACAATAATGAAGAGTCAGGGTCATCTGATTTAGAGGAGTCTTTTCTTCCTGCTCTTGGAACTTTGTCTCCTTAGTGCCTCAGGGTCCTTCCCCCAAGCTTCCCAGTTGTTTCTCTGATCTCCTTTGACATTCCCTTTCCCCTGTCCTGCCCACCCCCAAGACAAGATTCCTTCAAGATAAACTGAGCTTTAGTAGCTGAGCAAGGCCTAGACCCTCAGCTAGTAATGGCTTTGGAGATCCTGGAGGACTTACCAGCATCACATCTGCTGTCTCCTAGGCTCCAATATATGGTGCTGGCAGGGAGTAGGTGACTCAGTAGGTCTAGATGCTCGGGTTACAAAGAGGGTCTTATAATAGCTTCTAAAAAGCCTCCCACAGTGCTTTGCCAACTCTCCTCCTCTCTCAGTGTTGGACTTCAGTGGTGCACATGGTAAGGGAGAAAATGTTTCCTGCAAGCCATTCCCCATGACCACCCCCATATCATTGTTCATTCTGTTGTCATGACCTTAAAGGGCTCCAAGAAAATACAGACTTATTTTCAAGTCTCAGTGGAGATGTGAATCACCTCACTTGTCTCCAACAATTTTCTTGTATGCCCCTTGAACACCATCCACTTCTTGCTACCAAGCAACTTTCAGATCCCATCTCCTTTTCCCGATGTCCACCAAGAGCTCAGTTTTGCTTTCTAGTCTGAAATTACTGCCTTCAGAATATCAAGACTTCATTTAATAAACTTGAAATAGTCATCTCAACAGATGCAATAGCCAGACCTGGGTTTTCTTGGTGGAGAGGGCTGAGGGGTAAGCATCTTGTTTTAGGCATCATATTGGGTGTTTTTACAACCCAGGGAGAGGGTTGGCATAATCAGAAGCAGGCCTTACAACAAAAGTTTTTCCCAACACATGTCCTCACCTACTAAACATGCTTCTCACCTTATTTTACTGCTGGGGCTGTTAGCAGGTTACCTCCTTTCCTCCTTTTCCAGGCCTTCTAGATAAACAGGGCTATGGGAAGGACACTGATGGGGAGCATTTTTACACACAGCTATAGCAAGCTTCTAGGATTCTTAAGAGTTGCTTTCTGATCAAGTCCTGTCTATTTAGCTCTCAAGGTAGAGCATTTTCATTAGGGTTTTGGGCTAGGAAAAGAGGGATGGTGTTCTTAGCCTCTGCATGAATTTCAGAGAAAGCCTAAAGGGTGTCAAGGCTAATGAGGCATGAAGACCAACAGTCTAATCCAGCAGACTGCAGTCTCCGCTCAGGGCTCCCAACGGGAAGTTTAGCCACAGCTGTTTTAGATACTCCTGGAGAAAGTAAACTGAAGATTGACAATGAGGGAATTCCCACCATGTTTCCCAGTTCTCACTGGTGGAAGTGGCTTCATTTCTCACCAGTTGAATGGACAGTCTGTGGAGGGCAAGACTCACCAGGTCCTGGGGACGGTGGAAGCAAGGAGAGATGGTTCATTTGGGAACCATCCACATATGGCCTGGTGAGTGGACTGAACAGACCAGGTGGGGAATGCAACAAGAACAGAACTAGAAGAAAGGACTTCAGAATGCTGGTAACTCACAAATTCTTCTGTATTAGAAGCCTGATGCTGGGAGATGGCAGTAGAGGATTGGTTGGATCCATTTTTGGCCCAAATGTAAAACTTTCTAGGTACAGAGAAAAATAGATGAAAGACAGGCAAGGAAAAGGGGAGAAGACAGAAAGAAAAGGGAGGCAAGAATATGCATTGAGGGCCAGAAAGGAGGAAAAAGGGGTAGTCAGAAGTAAAACAGAAGAAATGACAGTAGATGGAGAGAATAAAACAGGAATAAGAGAGAACAGAAATGAAAGGGAAGGAATAAACCCAGGAAGTGGAGCAGGATGAGAGGAAAGCAGCAGGGAGTTCTAGGTGGGGAGTCCTAGCTTGCCAGGAAATAGGAGAAAAATGTAGGGGGCCTGTGTGGGAACGGGAAGGACTCTTCCTTACCCTTCAGTCCTCATTTCAGGCTCCTCTTCCCCTAGTAAGCTTGGTTTGGGTGGCTAGTGTTTTGTCAGCACTCTCTACTTGCCCTTCTGGCTTCTTCACCTCTCATCTACATTTGAATACACAAGCACGACAGTGCAAAGACCTGGTACAGGGGATGAAAATGACTAAGAGGAGAAATACTGAACTAGGGATGGAGGGGAGGAGACAGGACACTTCCTCTACTGGAGGAGCCCTATCTTTGTCTGAGCTTTCCTCACCCATCACACACACCCCACAAAGCAGCACATAAGAAGCCAGGTTCTACTGAGAGCAAATCAGATTTCCCTTTATTTCCATCTTCACCAGGGGCTGAGGCATAAGGAGTGGTCCAGGTGCCTGGATTCTAACCTCCCACGTTTGCTTGGACCTTTACCTGAGCCCATGACATCCCTGCCTGATTTTAAATATTTCTTCCTTTTCTGGGTATTTACTCTGCAAACACCTTCATTTCTTCCCCAACACACCAAAGGCCCAGGTGCACGTATCTCTGCTACAGCCTGGATGATAACCTAGTTGTATCTGTAAATCTGCGATTTTCCGCAAGCATTCGGCAGCAGGGCCTGTCCCAGGGAGACCCCAGGCGGAGCCCGCTCCTCCGGACTAGAGCGGGCAGCGCGCGGAACACCCTCCGGCCACACGCCAGGAAGGAGGACGTGCGGGCACGAAACGCAGCTCTCGCGGACAAGAGCGACCGGAGGGCGGCACGGATCTCAGCAGTCCCGGTGGCCCGACGCTCGTCTCGTAGGTCCGCGCCCTCCCGCCTGAGCCGGGTCACCTCGCGCGCTATCTGGTTGAAGAGGCCCCGTTCCACCACGTGCAGTACGACCACGGCGTCGCTGGACAGCTGCTGCTTCAGCACCTGGAACACAATGTCTCCCTGCGACCGGCGTCCTGTGCTCCGCCGCGCCCCCTGCCGCAGCGGCCAAAAGCACCCCTGCTGCTGCAACATTCCCGACGGCGAAGTCTCCCGGGAGCCGGCCTCCTTCTCCTTCGTGTCCTCCGCCCTCCCGGGCTGGGACTTGGGTCTCCAGACGCAGGGCGGGCGAGCTATCCTGCCAAGAGCAGAGGCGGCCCGCGACTCTTATCTACAGTCCCGCCTCGTCCGCATGGCGTCAAGGAGGGCAGTGGCGGGCCATACTCGGGTGTGATTGTCCTCAGAACGCAGGCACCGCCCACTGATGGTTAGGGGGCGAAGACAAACGGGACAGGGCTCCTCGAGATGCTAATTGGCTGGAGAAAACAGATGCCGGACGTTGACTGGATGAGGGGGAGACAAAGGGTGGGAGGAAGGACTCGTGCATAGACTTGGGGCCTGAAAAGGTCTAATCCTGTCTGTGGGTCTCATGAAATTTGGGGCATAAACTGCCTGTGGAGTGCTCCTTCTCCACTTCAAATGAGCCTTCCCAGGATTTCTGATCACCGGTTTGTTACAACGCTGTAGCAGTTTGGCTCTTCTTGGACCAGGGGAGTGGAAGGTGGTTTTTCTATTTAGAGAGAAGATACTGAGAACTAAGAGGATACAGCAGTATTATTAGATATGGCTTTTCCCAAGGCAGGGGATAAGGAGGAAGCTAGGTTGCCATCTGGAGTCCAGGAAAAATAAATGTCATGAGGATAAATGTAATGCCCCCCATGGATCCTGTCGCCTAGCTCACAAGTTCTTCATAGGGAGACTTACGAACTTCCCGTGAAAAAAAAAATTGGCAGTTTCAAGAGACTGTAAACTCTGTGTAACTCAACAGGGCTAAAGCTACAAAAAGCTCAAATTTAATCTTAACCTTTGCAATGGGGTGAAAGAATGGAACTCTTAAAGTCTCAGATTGGGCTAAGTTATCACTAAAGGCAGAGAACAAATATAGAGAATCCCCCCTTCCCCTCCATGCCAAAGAAGTTAGTGCTTCTCTTCAGGATTTATTACAAAGGATGAGGCTTGGCTCATCCCTTACTTCAATGATGTAAGAAATGGAAGAGAGGCTGAGAGAAAAAAAGAGGATTTCTTTGGAGAGGGTTACTGGAGGATTAAGGAGTTTAGAGCTTTATTATTTTGAACAGTATCAGACTGACAGAACCAAGAGTGTTCTTGGGTCTCAAATCAATAAAGGACTTTTTATTATCTAAGAGTAACCAAGAATTATGGAACCCGCTTGTGATTTCATCCATGGGACAGAGAAATTAGGATTTTGCAGATGTCTAGTAAGGGACCATGAAGGGAAAGAATAAAGTCTTTTTTTCTGTTTGTCCCCTGTAGAGTCCTGTTCTTTTGATTAATGAAAGAGCTTCATTAATTAGTAAAGTATCTGGAATAAGGTGGGTGATCTTTCTTCCAAACTTATACTGGGCAGACAAATATCATGTTGAGTCCTTGGTACCACAATTCAAGAGTATGATATCGGCAGGACATAGTGGCTTCATCTTAAAGGGTAGCTTATGATCGGACAGCATGTCATTTGGGCTATTTAGGCCACAGAGGAGAAGCTTGGGGTAGCCGACAATCATCATATACAAACAACAAACACACTAGCAAATAAGTTCCTAAACTGATTTCAGAGAACTATGAGTGCTATGACGGAGAAGGAAGAAGACACAGTGGGGCAGAGAATGACAAAAAGGATCTGAGTAGGTGATCTTGGAGCTGAGATTTACGTAAGAAGGAAACAAACCCATGAAGAGCTGGGGAGTGGATGCTCCGGAGAGAAGGAACTCCCTCCAGCATGCTTGGTACATTTGAGAAATAGCAAAAAAGTGGGAATAGTAGGACAGAGTGGACAAAGTGAGGAAAGGTGGGGTGGCCGAGAAGCAGCCAAGGGCCAGACCACACAGGCCTTGAGGCCATAATAAGGGTTTTGGATTGTACTGGTAAACATGAAAGGTTTTAAGCAGGAGGTTTGCTCCTTCCTGCTTTGTGAGGGTGAGAGTGGAAAGAAGCAGATCAATCTGGCAAACACTTTGCAGATGTGATTATTTTAGGATATTGAGTTGGAGAGATTATTTGGATTATCTAGGTCAGTCCAAATACCTTCACAAATGTCCCTATAAAAGAGAAGCAGAGGGAGATTTGATACAGACAAAAGAGGAGGTAGCAATGTGACCAGGGAGACAGAGATTGGAGTGATGTGGCCACAGGCCTGATAATGCCAGGTCATCATTAGAAGCTACAAGAGGCAAGGAAAGGATTTTCCCCTAGAACCTTTACCGGAAATATGGCCCGGATGACAGCTTGATACGAACTTCCGGCCTCCATAACTATGAGTGAGAAAATGTCTGCTGTTTTTAGCCACCAAGTTTGTGGTGATGTTACAGCAACCACAGAAAACTAATACAGGTGACTTGGAGTAAGGTTTTAGCAGTGTAGAGGGCCAGAAGTGATTGGATTCAAGATATATTTTTACAGATAGTATCAGCAGGACTAGCTGATGTATCAATATATGGTGTTGGTATTACAGAAGAGTCAAGGATCATTCCCAGGTTTTTGTTTTGAACAAGTGGGTGGATGATGGCAACATTTACTGAGATAGGAGAGGGGCAAGGATTGTTAAGTGTTATGTGTTAGCCACACTCATGTCTGAGAAAATATCAATTAGCTGTTGTCACTGCTCTCTATGTGCCAGGCACTGTTCTAGTTCTTAACTCAATTATCAGTGTAAAGTGGGCAGTTAGATATGAGGCTGGAGCTGAAAGAAGGCTAGGCTGGAAATATAAACTGGGAGTCATCAGTGTACTGTATCTAAAGCCATGGGGCCAAATACATCAACAAGAAGAAATATAAGAGAGGACTTGGTCCACGGCCAAAGCCCAAACCAGAGGACACTCAATCTGTTTTGCCTAGACAGTGGATAAAGATCCAGCAAAGGAAAGGAGGAGCCGATGAGGAGGGAGGAAAACCACGAGTGTGTGAAGTGACAGAAGCCAACCTGTAGTGGAGGTTGGGGCGTTGCATGGAGGGAAATATCTACATGGTCAGATGTTGCTCTAGGGGTAGAGAGGCAGAGAACTGACCGCTGCCTTTAGCAAAGTGGCTATCCCAAGTGGCCTTGACAAGCGCCATTCCAGTGGCTCGGTGGAGAGAAAAGCTCCATGCGAGTCAACTGAAGAGGGAATGAAATGCGGAATAGTCCGCTGCAAATCTAGGCAATTTTTCGGATGACTTTTGACGGGGAACAGAGGGAATGGGCCATAGGTGGTGGTTGCCTTGGGGGTCTGGAGAGGGCTCTAACTGGTTTTAAAGGTATCTGATTCTGGGGCTTCCCTGGTAAAAGTGGTTGATTCTGCAGCACGTGTTTGCTTCTTGGTGGCAATTGGGTGGGGGCGGGGGAAACGAAGGTGAAGTACAAAGTAGGAACAACTGCAGAAGCCACGTCCCTGGGCAGGTTGAAGGGGCTGGGGTCGGCGCACGGGAGGAGGGCTTCGCCCTACTTATTCCATTTCCCCATAACTTTGGTCTCCAAGCACAGGCGGTTGCCGCGGAAGCGACCCGTCCACAGCCCCCCGCAGGGCTCAGCAACGAAGCTGAACACTTCGTGTGGGAATCAAGGCTCCCAGCAGGCGTTGCGCTGGGCGGCTAGTGCGCAGGCGCGCGCAGCCAGCCTCCGACTCTCCCCTCCCCGGCAAGCCCCGGCCTCAGTTCCAAGCTGGAGCCACCGACGCGAAGGGGGACGGGTTCCTCTTAAAAGAGAAACGGAGGCGGCGCGCGCTAGGTGGGCCCCTGTCCTCCCGCCGCTCTCCGGGCCTGCGCGCGACGCTGGGGAGGCGCAGGCGCAGTCGGGATGAGGGCGGGTGGGGGCGTTCAGGTAAGGCCGGGGTGGGAGTGGGCCGCGGCGGGAGCTCTGGGCGGCCTGGGAGCTGCCTTAGGAATTGGCCCATCCGACGCAGTGTGAGTGTTCAGTGGGGCGGCCCGAGACGGAGTGGGGGGCGCCTTCCAGACCCCCCCCTTCCCCGCCCTCCTGCCCCGGCTCCACCCACAACGACCCAACTATGAGGAGCTCTCCCAATGCACACGACCTCTCCTTCCCTCATCAACCAGTAAAGACCCATGCCCTTTTGAAGGTGAAACTGTTACCTTACCTTCTGCCCCTTCCTAGTCGAAATTTCCTTACCCATAGCTCCAGTTCTTCACGTCAGTGGGCCCAGGATCAGGCCATTCTGACTTTGATGCAGTACCCCTGCCTCCCACCCCCAAGATACCCACCCCATAGCGCTGATTTACACGCCCTGTAATGGAAGCAGAGGTGGTTTGGACCCAGTGGCAGCGAATGCTATTGCAGTGGTTTAGTTCTGCCCCAATTCACCGTTGAGGAAACTGAGGCCCCAGCGGTGGGTGGAGCCGGGGCCTCTGGCCTCGGATCAGGTCGGCCCACACGCGTGTCTCCCCGACCCCGCAGGCCCTGGTACTCATGGCTGCCTCCCCTGCGGACGCGTCCCACAGGCGGCGAGAGAAGCGGCGGCAGCTGGACGCGCGCCGCAGCAAGTGCCGCATCCGCCTGGGCGGCCACATGGAACAGTGGTGCCTCCTCAAGGAGCAGCTGGGCTTCTCCCTGCACTCGCAGCTGGCCAAGTTCCTGTTGGACCGGTTAGGGGCCGGGTCAAGGGTTCTGGCGGAGGGCACCCAGGCTGCAACACCCAGCACCCTACCCGCCCCCTTTCCCCCACATCAAGTGCTGGCCTGCTGCTCCTTCCCACTGGCAGATTGATCACTTCAGCAGTAAGGCCAGTGTGATTTGTGGCCTCCCAGGGTCTCCCCCCACCTCTTGGTCCAGGAGAATAGGGGACCCCGTAAGTGTGTGAATGCCCAGAGCTGAGGGCAGTTGGCCACATGGGCCCCCACCTGACCTGCCTCTTGTCCCCCTGGCAGGTACACTTCTTCAGGCTGCGTGCTTTGTGCAGGTGGGTAGGGAATGGCTAGGGGTAGAGGATTAGGAGCCAGAGAGAGAATAGGGGCAACAAGGAGTTGTGTGACCCAGAAACACCCTCCCTAAGGGGATTGGATAAGAGGGAGCCTTGAGTGAGTTTGGGAAGAGATGGGGGAGTTGGGGAGCCCAAGGAGGCAGCCTGTGGAGAAGGGAGCAATATCTCAGAACCCTGGGGTTTGGGCTCTGAAGAATGGTAAACTGGATTAGGGACCAGGGTTGCCCAGGGGGTGGGGGTACAGGACTGTCTGAGTGTGGATCTCCAGGATGAGAGGAGAGGACCTCCCAGCTCACCCTGACTGTTGCCTTCACTGCTCTAGGTCCTGAGCCTGTGGCCCCCAAGGGTCTGCAGTATCTGGTGCTCCTGTCTCATGCTCACAGTCGAGAGTGCAGCCTGGTGCCTGGGCTGCGGGGACCTGGGGGCCGAGATGGGGGGCTTGTGTGGGAGTGCTCAGCCGGCCACACCTTCTCCTGGGGCCCCTCTTCAGGCCCCACATCTCCAGAGGAGCCCAATCCGGTCCCCCTTGCAAGTACTGGCCAGAAAAGCTGGTGCCCAGAAGCCAAGAGTGGGCCAGAGCCCGCAGGTAGGCTGGGGGAAAGAAGAGTTATGGAGAAAAAGGAGGGAAAAGTGTTCTTGTCCCTGTAGCTCAGAACCCCATTCTTTAAAAATGATCCTTTCTCCTTGGAAAAACTCTATGGTGACAAGGAAATACATCCTCAAATATACTTTTAGGTATGAAAAGCAAAATACAGAATTGGATGTATGGTATATTACCGTTGGTGGAAAAATAAGAGGAGAAAGGAAAATATTTGTATGTACTTATGAATGTATAGGATATTTCTGGAAGGGCATGTAGGAAACCAGGTTACCTGTAGGAGGAATGAGGTGGCTGGGGTATAGTATTGGAAAGGAGACTTTTCACATGGTTCAAAGAAAAAACCCTGTGTTTTGAACCATGTGAATGTACCATCTCTACAATAAAACAGCCCCTCCCACTCCAGTAGCCTCTGCCCCCTCTTCCTCCTTCCTAAGAGTCTTCCTACCACTTCAGACCTTAGAACTCCACCTGTCCTCATCCCTCCAATACAGAGTTCCTTCCCCTTTGACCCTACCTATGCCAACAGGTTTGGAATCTAAGCATGATGAGAGGACTGAGGAGGCCAGGTTGCCCAGGTGAGTTTGGGGTTGGGGGGGACAAGATAGACCTGGGTGGACAATGGGAGTGAGGGAGCACGACCTCATGCTTGCCTTCCTTGGACCTGCAGAGAGGTGGGACCCCCGCCAGAGGCCTTCCCATCCCTAGGAGAAGAAGACGGGGAAGAGGAAGATGAGGATGAAGAGGAGATGCTCAGTGATGCCAGCCCATGGACCTACAGCTCCTCCCCAGATGAGCAAGTTGGGGCTGAGGGAGGATGCTGAGCAGAGCAGGAGGAGGGAGGGGGTGACTGGCTGGGGAACCCAGAGCTTTGCAGACTTGAGGGAGGGGCCTGTTGGTGGAGAGGGCAGGGTAGGCTTTGGAAAAGGCAGAAAGAACTAGAGGCTTTGGATTGGGTGGAAAGGAAGTTAGGCTCTGGGGGAAAATGAAAGCTGAAAGTAGGTATGAACAGGGAGCCTGTGGTAGGGGTAGGGTTGTTCTGAGTTTGGGATCTTTGCAATTTAGGGGTTGGGGTTGGGCTGGGGCTGGCTGAGAATCCAGGGAGATAATGCCTTCCTCTTCTTCATTCTCCTTTCAGCAGTGAGCCAGATGCTCCCAGACCACCCCCTTCCCCTGTCACCCATGCACTTAAGGATGGGGAGGTACCCCCGGCCCCTGCAGCTGTCCCAACTCCTCTTGCTTCGCCATCCTCATCAGCATCCTCATTGGGTTCTGGAGCTCCTCTGCCTGTGGAAGTCAGGATACAGCCAGAGCTCAGTGGGACCCCTCAAGCAGACCAGCAGACTGAGCCCCTGGCCAGGTAACCTGATGGCTGAGACAGAGGGCAGGGGCATCCTGGGACATGGCCCTCCCTCGAGGCCCTCTGCTCCCTCTTTGCTGCCCGTAGCCCTGGGAGTCAGGCTCAGTCTGCTCTGGCCTCGGCATGGGATGAGGACACTGCTCAGATCGGCCCCAAGAGAATTAGGTAGGACTGGGGGAAGTGGCTCTGGGTAGGGAAGGGAGCGGAGCGAGGTGGAGGAGAGCCTGCACAAGTCCTCATGCTTCCTATTCTCCTCCCCCAGGAAAGCTGCCAAAAGAGAGCTGCTGCCCTGTGACTTCCCTGGCTGCGGAAGGATCTTCTCAAACCGGCAGTATTTGAATGTGAGGATGTGAGGGGTACAGGTTGGGTTCTGTGTAGCCTCATGGGTGGAGGAGAAGGGCTGAAGGAAAAGCTGAGGCAAAGAAGCCTAGGGTGTGGGGGGAGTTCAGAGCCAGGGAGAGAAGAGTTGGGATGGACGTGCAGAGCTTGCCTATAGTTGATAATCACTAATCCAGATGACTAGTAGATAAGGCAGAAAACCAAGCCTCAGGTGCACAGCTGCTGCCCACTACTGCTTGTTACACAGGCCCTCTGATGACCACATGCAGATGATGGTGGCATTCCTCAGGCTTTTGGGGTGCTAGTGACTATTCTAAGCACTTGATAGGTGTCAAGTCTTTTGATCTTCTCGGCATTCCTATGAAGTGGGTGCTGGTACTACTCCTGCTTTGCAGATGAGGAAACCAAGGAAAACAGAAATGTCAAGCATTGCCCAAGGCTTCTCATCTAGTGTGTCATGGTGCTCGGTTCCTCACTCCATCGGGCTGCCTCGCCCTGCTGTCTCACGTGGGTGGTCCTCACTCCAGGAGGATTAGGGAACAGACCTGTCCCCAGCCTCACTGCAGGAGAGGTTTGAGCCACAGAGAGAGAAGAGTCCCAGTCCCACACTCAGCCAGAGCTCTCACAGGGCTCTGAGGCCGGGAGAGGACCCAGACCCGAGGGATGGTGAAGCCTGGGTGGATGGGATTTGGGAGGGGGGAAGGTCCCCAAGTGGTGGTGAAGCTCTGGGCTTCTGAGAAGAACATTCAGCAGGGCTGGTCAGACATACTTGAGTCTATTAATGGAGGAGACTGAAGTAGCCCCCAGTAGCAGTTTAATTATGGGAAAATAGGATTATGGAGAAAGGGAAAGCGCGTGCAACTTAGTGAGCCAGGATGCGAAATTAGACCAGATAAAAAGAGAAATATTTCCCAGAAATACTTGGGGAGTTAAGGTTGAAGAACACACTATCCTTAAAAGTGTTCCAGGTTGAGAAGGAGTGTGTGTGTGTGTGTGTGTGTGTGTGTGTGTGTGTGTGCACGTGCACTTCCAAAGCAGATTTAGGAGAAAATGATATAATCCCATGGTGAGCTATTAATAAAAAGTAGGCCATCTGAGTGATATTGTTGTACATTGATTTTGATATCAAGGAGAATAATCATACCCACCAAAAAATGTGTTCCCATCCCTGGCAGATGGCAAATCCATAGTTAGGGAACCAAGAGTGTCACCAGAAGTGCACTTTTTTCAGGGACCTGGGCATTGCAAGGTGAGGTTGTGACAAAGAGGTGAGATAATGGAAGTTGAGGGCAGGATAGGGTGAGGGCAGAGTTTGGGGTCAGGAAGGGATGGGATTGGGGTGCTCATGTATAGGTGAGGACTGGCCAGGATGATATGAGCTGGCGGTGGCAAGGAGAACTGTTGTGGGAGAGGGCAGAAGAGCCTGCCTGCTGGGTCAGCTCTGGTGGTTGCCCTGAGGAAACCATGTGCTTCCTCCCCTAGCACCACAAGAAGTACCAGCACATCCACCAAAAGTCCTTCTCCTGCCCAGAGCCGGCCTGTGGGAAGTCCTTCAACTTTAAGAAACACCTGAAGGAGCATGTGAAGCTGCACAGTGGTGAGTGGTGGAAGTGCCTCCTCACCTCCCCCTGTGGGTCCCTTCCCCTCCCTCTGTGAGTCCCTTCACCTCCCCCATGAGGCCAATCATCTCCTATCTGCAGGTCTTGTCACACTGCTCTGGGATAACTCTCACTCACACACTCATCCTGCACTCTCTGTGTGTTTAGATCCTCCCTGCTTGAAACTGTTCTAGGTGCTGGGCTACAGCAGTGAATAAAGCAGGCAGTACTCACCTAAGATGTCCACTCTAGTGAAGGGCTACAAAGAGCTGTGAAAGGTGCTTTGAGCAAAGACCTAAGTGAAGGGAGGAATGGAGGCTTCGCCACATCCACATGAGAGGCAGCACATGAGAGGACCCTAAACTGGCATCTGCGGGCCTGTTCCAGGAATGGAGAGGAGGCCAGGAGATTAGAAAGGAAGGAAGAGAGGTCAGATAGGTGGTAGGGGCCTTCAAGACCACCATCGGTTGGCAAATGTGATGGGCACCAGTGCGGTGGAGGGAGGGACAGAACTGATTTTAAAAGGAGCATTGTGGCTGCCACGTGGAGAATAGGGGATAGCAGGAATGTGCAGTGCACAGTGATAGTGACCTCGACAGTCAAGTTGATGAGAAGTGGCTGGAGACTGACAAGAGAGTGAAGATGGAGCCAGGGCTACTGTGGGAAGAACAGATTGTCCATGGGTAGGACTGTGGAGTCAGGGGTGACTTGGAGGATTCCAGCCTGAGCCAACTGGGCAGAAGGTGATGTGACTTCCTGAAAATGAGGGAGAAGCAGGCCTCAGGAAAGGCACATGACATTTTATTTGGGACATGCTACTTAGGTATCCCAGAAAACGTGAATCTCGTGTTCAGGGGAGATGTTGGGCAAGAAAAAAGTGTTCATCGTGAGCATATGGGTGGTGTTTAGAGCCATGGGTGGAGTGTTCCTACAGGGAGAGAGTGAACATAGGTAGAGAAGAGGTCTGAGCAGGGCAGGTAGGAAGGGCAGCTACAGAGGTGCTGTTGGGGCAGGTGAAGAGAGCGGTATCTGAGGAGCCAAGTGGAGAAAGTGCTCCAGGGAGGAGGGAGGGGTGAGATGTGCCGGTGCTGCAGAGCTGAGTGAGATGAGGATGTGCACAGGCCACCAGGCAGGGCGATGGGAAGCCATCCTTGACCAGATGACAAAATGGCATGTGACAAGGGAGATGACAGCCAGAATGGACTGGGTTCAGAGCAGAGACGAGCTAAGGAAGTGTAGACAGCAAGTATGGACAACTCTTCGGAGTTCTACTGTGAAGACAAGCAGAGAAGTAGGTGTAAGTTGGAGGGCTGTGAGCCTGAGCACAGAGATGGGAATGATCCCACAGAGAGGAAAGGCTTGCTGATGCCAGGGTGGGTTGAGCAACCTTAAGTCGTTGAGGAGGGGTGTATCTGAGCACAGCTGGAGGGCAGCCACAGGGAAGCAGGGACTATTCACATATATGGGCACAGAAGCAAGTTGGCTGGTGGATTAGGTGGGGGGAGGATGTGGGCATTCTCTCCTGGCTCCTCTTCTTGGTGACTTATAAAACGAGGTCACTGCTGAGTGAGGTTGGTAGAAAGAGGAGGTCGTGTGGAAAATGCCCTTCTGAACTCTAGAAAGTGGGAGAGTGAACTGACCAAGGAGATGCAGAGGCATTGTGTGTGTGCGGCGGGGGTGAGGCTTGACACTTGTAGTTGTGTGTGGAAGTAGAGCTCAAAGTGGGGTGAGGGTGGGGTGTTGTAGGTTGTGTTTCCGCCCCCCTTGGCGTACGTGTGCCGGCCTGGATCAGGCCAAGGGTTGTATTTGTCCTGAGTTGGGCTTTAACCAAGCAGGCACAGCTGAGGAAGAGAGGGACAGGTGAGTTGGTAGTGTGAGTGGAGGAAGGCTACAAAGATGCCCTGGAAATGAACTGGGCAAAGAGAGGAGAGGGGGACAGTGGGAAGGCAGTGGGCTGCTGGACCGGCAGCCTGGAACTGTGGGATAACTGTAACAGGACAAGGTAGGGGGCCCTGGCTGGAACTGGGATGTCTGAAATTGTGATTTCAAGGTGGTGCAGTGATGGGGCATGACCTGGGAATGGTGGCTGAGAAGGGCTGTGGGGGGCGGCCAGGTCAGTGAAGGTCAGGGAACAGGGGAGGGGAGTGCTGGACATGTAGAAAACAAACTGACAGCAGTGGTGATGGCTGAGGAGGGGGCCTGGAGCCAGAGCTGTGTGGAGTGCGGGAGCGTGATGGGGATGAAGGCTGTAGGGGTGTGTGCGTGGTCTGATGGCAGGGTATACAGAGCAGCAGTGGTTCAGAGGTCTACAGGATGCCATGAAAAGCAAGGCTACCTCCTCTGCTGCAGGAGGTGTAAGAGAAAAACCACAGCAGGCCTGTGAGAACTGCTGGAGACGGGCGATGGGCAGGTGCTGTTAGAGCTGGCAGGGGGGCAGGTTCAGGGAGAAAGGAGAGGGGATTGGCTCTTGACACCCACAGGGCGTCTGACAGGTCACACGGCACTGTTGGGGGGTGGTGGGAGGAGTGAGATATGCAGGCTGAATAGGGACAGTACTCCTTTGGGGGACAGTGGGGGTGGACCAAGGAAGGGCCTCAGCTTGGGGATGGATGCTGGGCTGTCCCCCATGTGCCCACAGATACCCGAGACTACATTTGTGAGTTCTGCGCCCGGTCTTTCCGCACCAGCAGCAACTTGGTCATCCACCGGCGCATCCACACTGGAGAGAAACCCCTGCAGTGAGTGTGGGGAAGAGAGCCCGGGGTGGGGGGAAATGGGGAGGTGCTGGCAGGACATCTGGGCAGTTGGGACCAGGAGGAACCCCTGGGGAAGTCAAGATGGGCTGAGGCCCGTTTCTTCCCCCTGCTGTCCCTGGCTCAGGTGTGAGATCTGCGGGTTCACCTGCCGCCAGAAGGCGTCCCTGAATTGGCATCGGCGCAAGCATGCAGAGACGGTGGCTGCCTTGCGATTCCCCTGTGAGTTCTGCGGCAAGCGCTTCGAGAAGCCAGACAGTGTCACAGCTCACCGCAGCAAAAGCCACCCCGCCTTGCTCCTGGCCCCACAAGAATTAGCTGGTCCATTGGAGTCCTGTTCCAGCATCTCTGCCCCTGCATCCCTGGGGACCGACGAGGGATCCAGGCCCTCTCTGGCTCCTCAGGCTCCCACGCTGCTCCCGTAGCAGTGAGCACTCCCCAGAATTTGGGGAGCCAGGGACTGGAAAGGAGCAAGAAGGGCCAGATGACTGGGCCCTGGGGACTAGGGTGATGGGGAGTGCAGGGCAGGGGCAAGACTGTGCTCTAGGGGAGCCAGGCTACTTTAGTCTTCCTAAAGGACAGAATAAACCCAGTATTTTCCATGGATGTGTGTGAGCAGAGCAGCAGAGCGAGTGTTGTGGCACCTGAGGTATAGGACTCTTGATTCCTTTGGAAGCAGGCTCTCCTGGAATGTGCCTGAGTGCACCCTGAGTGCAGGCCTTACTCTTCTCTCTGCAGACCCCCACCTGCACCCACCCTGAAGACCCAGCTTTCTTTCCCAATTCGCTTTGGCACTCCTTCCACTCTTGCATTCAAGCAAGGCACTAGGTAATTCCAGAGGGTTGGGCTGGAGTAGGATTAGAGCTATGTGTTCCTGGGCCACATCTGTACTCTCCACTAACCAAGAGAACCAAATGTATAGGGGCCCCTAAAGAGTCTTGCCTTCCAGTGCAAAAATGAGGGGGCTATGTGTGCAAGATTGCTGAGCTCGCTTGGGAAGGGACCAGAGACCTCGGAATTTTGAAAGGGCCTGTCTCTTGGGTGACTCCTGAAGTCTGCAAATACAGCAGCCTCAGGTTTGACAAAGGGAGCTCTTGGCATCTGGAACTCAAATAATTCTTTATTTCACCACCTGCAAGCAAAAAAATCGCTGGCCAATTACAGGGGATTTTCATCCCTGCACTGTGGCCTCTGTGGAGCTCAGTTTCCTCATGGCTGCAAGCTTAATTTGTGTATAGCGTTCTTACTGCACTTGGCAGTGCCCAGCTTTGTGGACCCATGTGGTCTTGACTCAGGTCCCAGGGTTGATGTCCCCCACCTGGAGAACACTGTCCTGAGAGGCACCTTGATCTGTACACCAACAGGTCTGTCCCATGGGACAGGTGGGCAGCCACGCTGAGAGCTCCTGCCCACCTTTACATGGTGTGAAGCACTTCTCCGGGTGCTTCTGGCATGGAGATATCTTTCAGTGAAGTGAGCTTTCCCACTATCTCTCTGCAAATTTCCCATCTCTCAGAAGCTGAGGGAGAAAGCAGCAGAGAGACTAACAGTCAAGTGAAAGGAAGAGGCAAGAAAACCACAGGGCCTGTGACTCCAGCCACATCTGTGGTCATTAACTGAAGAGGCAGTACACCAAAAGTATCTAGAAAGAAGAGGTAGAGGACACTCAGGCTGGAAAAAGGAGATGGGACAAGAGAAGACAGGATGCTGATGGGAAAACAGGAAACACCTGAGAGCACAGCAGCAGGGATGGGACACACCAATACTTGGGCGCTCTCCCACGTGTGGGGTCTGGGAGGTTCCCCCTGCACCTACACCTCAGAGGGGGAGAAGGACGGACAGAGAACAGGCAAAGAGTTGACAGGGGAAGCAGGTGTAGGGGTGCAGCGAGAGGCCAGGTGAAGTGCTACCAACAGAGATGGAGAAAGGTAATATGCCACGCTGTCTTTCCACAGAACTCCATCTGCGAGTTGTCCCACCCATCCCTATGGCACTATGAAAGTGCTTATCAAGCCCACTCCGGAGAAGACTCTCAGCAAGTCTTTCTCAACTGAGACACAAAAAGCCCTGGCTTTTCCTGTCCTGCTTGCCCAGCAAAGATGAGGGCAGTGCCCGCCTTGGCCTCAGTGGCAGCGGCAGCTGTAGCTGCGGCGGCGCGAGCACGTGTGTGGGCCCGCTGGTGTTGCGACAGGGAGCGGCTGTGGCTGAAACACTTGCCACACTCCGCACATTCCACCGGCCGCTCGCCCAGGTGCGTTTTGCGGTGCAGTGCCAGCTTGGAGCCCACACTGAAGGCTTTGCCACACTCAGGGCACTTGTGGGGCTTGTGGCCAGCATGGTTGCGCCGGTGCACGTTGAGGTTGGACACGCACGTGAAGTGCTTGCCGCACAACTCACAGCGGTAGGGCTTCTCGCCTGTGTGTGTGCGCCTGTGCTTTGTGAGGTCCGAGCGGTCGCTGAAGCAGCGGCCACACTCGGTACAGGGGAAGGGCCTCTCGCCTGTGTGGATGCGCTGGTGCACCACAAGGTCGGAGCGCTGCCCGAAGCCCTTGCCACACGTGGCGCACGCGTGTGGCCGCTCTCCCTGGTGGCTGCGCCGGTGGCGCAGCAGCGTGGAGCTCTCACTGAAGCGGCGCCCGCAGTCGCTGCAGGCGTAGGGCTTCTCGCCCGTGTGCGTGCGCTGATGGCGCACCAGGGTGGCGCTCTCCAAGAAGCCCTTGCCACACTCTGGGCATTTGAAAGGTTTCTCACCCGAGTGCGTCTGCAGGTGTCGCGTTAGTGTGGAGCTCTTGCCAAAGCTCTTGCCACACATACTACATTGGTGTGCGTCCGAAGTGCCTGGCTGCCGAAGTGTGGAGTCACCAGGGCTCCTGGCCGTGTGGACACGCAAATGGCTCCGAAGTCCCGCACCGCTGCGGAAGGCCCGCGGGCACTGAGTGCAGCGATGGAGCGTGTCAGCGGGCACGGCCGGTGTCCCCCACGGGTGTGCCCGTGCCTGGTGGAAGCGCAGTGCGCTCTGGCGGAAGGCACGAGGGCACAGCGGACAGCGGCGGGGCAGCTCAGGAGGGTGCCAGTGGCGCCTGTGCAGCAGCAGAGCCGGGAGGTGTGGGAAGCAGCGGCCGCAAGCTCGGCAGCGGCAGGAGCGGCTGCGTCGCCTGTGCGCGCTCTGGTGTAGGTCAAGGCGGCCGCTGTGATGGAAGCTCTGGCCACACTCATTGCAGATGTAGAGCGTCTGGCCCGCATGAGCGCGTCGGTGCGCACGGAGGTCTGCGGCCTGTGGGCAGCGCTCGCCGCACTCTAGACAGCGGAAGCGGCTGTCGCCACCATGGGCGCGCTCATGCCGCAGCAGCACCGAACTGTAGCGGAAGCTCTTTCCACACTCACTGCACGCATAAGGCCTGCCGGCTGCTGCCTCTGAGGCAGCAGCGAGCATGATGAGGGCCAGGCCGGGCACCCTCAGGGTGCAGCGTGCCACTCACACTCTGGAGTCCACCTCCTCCAGCTGAGAGTTATTTTCAGTTTTCTTAAGGCCTAGAAAGGGAACGGTAGCAGAGGGAAGAGAGGGAGGCCCGGAAAACTGGTCCGCGGATTCCGGGGTTCCTTCTCTCACAGCAGGTGCTGTGGCTGTTTCAGAGGTGGGCTGCAGCTAGGTTTACCATGTACCGTGAGCCCTGCAGGGAGAAGGTCACTGTGAGCCCCAGCAACATCTATGACAGCTACACCTTGGGGAATGGAGGGGCAAGCACAGGCTCCCTGTTTTCTGTACCTTCCCCAGCTAGACCATCTCTGGAGTTCCATTCTCCAAGAGGAGGCAAAGCCATGGGAGTCCTAGAAATATGGGGGGGGAGGGGTCCTTGTGCCACCAGGAAGGGCAGTAGGGACTCAAGAGGGGAGCTTTCCTCCAGTACACTGTTCGGGAGGGAAGGAAGAGTGTCCAGCTTGTTTTATGACCTTAGCCCAGGGACCTAGGCCTGGAGATGCACTAGGGAACGACCAAGGAGGGATGGGTAATGAGAAGTCCCCTGGGCCTAAACCACATCAACACCTTCCTCTGAAGACCCAGGGTTTCCTGAGTAACCAGCGTGAACCCAGCCAGGCCTGGGTTGGAAGCGGTGAAGCATAAACCTATCCAGCAGCAGCCTGGGCAAAAGGCTCAGGAACGGCTGGGATCTGGGCAAGGGAAGGTATCTGAGAAAACCCAAAGTATTGCTCCTTGGCTTTGGACAGCACCTGATACACAATCATACCACATCAGTACACAGCCTCAAAGTTCTGTGGCCTAGCCTTGAGAAAGCAACTCAGGACCCAGGAAAGGGGTAAAAGGAAGCATGGATAATTCACAAAGAATATTATCAAAAGTTGATGGCATTATCAAAGAAGTGATTTTCCCATTTCTAGGGAAGGCTGGGGAGAAGGAAGGGACATCCTTTCTCATTCTCAGGGCATTCAAGTTGTTTGCAAACATTCTGCAGACTTTCCTCATTGCCCCAGCTCCAGGGATCTGAGAACCTGGAGTAGCAAAGAAGCCCCTTTATGGGGATGGAATCTGCTCTGCTGTTTTCTTTATCTCAAGTGGTATCCCTGAATCCTTCTGACAAGTTGGTCCAGGTGGCTCTCTGTGAGCAGGGTCAGCATTTGTGCACAGAACCTCCTGTGCCCTTTATTTAGAGCACAAATTGGGCTGCTCTCCTCACCTGACTGGCCTCACCACTGACTGTTCCCCTCAAGACCCATGGATCTGTCCCCAGTTCAGTTAAGTGGGACACGGGAGACAGGTATAGTCACTATAAGTTATAGGCCATGTCACCCAACAGATCAGTGAGAGTAAGCAAACAAAATAGTCATCAGTCACTTTCTTATTAGCAGATGGAAACTCAAATACCCAGAGCTGTGGTTAAAACACCCCATAGATGGGGTCCTCATCTTTTGGACGCAAATAGGGTCAATTGAAAAAAGCCTTTAAAACTACAGACCTGCAGGGGTGGGCTCTGAAGCTTCTGTTCCCCTCCTTCTTGGGAAGGAGTGGTGGATATAGCATGTTCTCTCCCTGTGCCTCTGGAGCAGGATGTACTGTGCCCTGCAGGAAGGATAAAATAAGAGGGACAATGTGAATTTAAACTGAGCAAAGGGGACAGATGCAGGTAGAAGAGAAAGAAGGAAACATTTCTTGGAAGAGAGTATTTTTAAAATGGATATTTTCAAATATAAAAAACTAACAAGAATAGTACCACAACTCACTCACTCACCTTCAGCATCTATTTACATTTTGCTATTTCGTTTCATCTATGACACTCCCCCCACCCTACCCCAGCCCATACACTATTTTTGGGGGGGGGGTCTGAAGTATTTTAAATCCTAGACATCTTATTCAAAGAGGATGAGTTTTAAACAAAATCTGCAAGCAGGGGCAAGAGCCCCTCTGCAGACCTGAGAGCAGACTTTAGAGGGAGTTTCTTGGTTCTTCCAGAGACAGTTTTCAGCCCAGGCACTTGCTTGGGCTGCTAATTATAGCTGGTCAAATTCAAAAGAATGTTTGCCCTTGTATGAATACAACCTTCTCTCAAGGGTCAGTGGTTGATCCCAAATGGCAAAGAGAGCAATGCTTATGTCCTAGTGAGTATTCCCCCTCACCTGAGTGTCTCTGGAGACCCTGGCACCTCTCAGGCCAAGTTTCTGGGATTACACCCTCTGCCAGGCTACTGCCTTCAAGGGCACATGCCCAAGGAAGGAAAGACAAATGCACAAATGAAAACACACACACATAAATGACATATAAACAAAGATACCATTTTGCCCCATCACAGACATGGAATAAGAGACCCTGGTCAAGGGTGCGGGTTTTGTGCTTGAGTGCCAGGGTGTATCCTTCAAGTCTCTCTTCTGTACCTCACCCCATGCTGGAGCTTGCCCTGGAAGGAAAGGGTCTATGCTTGGGAAGAAATCTGAAAGAAAAAAAAAATATTACTGTGCCAAAAGAAGAACAATTTCTAGACTGTCCTAACCATCATTTTCCTGATTGAGTTCTGAAGTTGCTATACCACCAAATTTCTTTGATTTTTGGAAAAAAATAAGTACAAGGGAGGCTTCGAAAGAGGGAAGGGGGTAATTACGTGTGAATTGATGAAAAGTCCTAATTGTTCAATACTTTAAAGTATTTTAGTACCTTTCAAGTATTTAATACTTACAAACTTATTATGCGTAATTAATAAAAGACAATTACTAAGAAGATAAGCTAATGGCAAAAATTAATATTCACAATAAATTTGTTTCGTATACCACGAAACTTGTTTCTTAATAGATATTGCAGGCATTTCATGCCATATCTAACTGTTCACAGGAGTGTTGGACTTAATCAGGATTTAGTACATTTACTAACAATCTACTGTGAGAGAAGTATAGTTCTTTTTCTTCTGAGTTGTGTTGTTCAGTCAGTATAAAGATTTTCCTCCCTGGTTATTTCTGCCAGGCCAACATTTCTGGGGCAAGTGATCAACTCACAATTCCTCCATCTTGAAGCCAGAGTTATAAAACTGGTCTGGGCTGCAGGAGTGGGTCTGAGGGCTGTCTCAGCTGTGCTGTCTGCTACAGTGGCCACAAGCCACATGTGGCAACTGAAACTTGAAATGTGGCTGGTCCAAAGTGAGACGTGCTATAGGTCAAATACACTCCTAACTTCAAAGACTTAGTATGAAAAAAGAATACAAAATAGCTCATTAATAATGTTTAATGTTGACTATATATTGAAATAATATTTTATATATATTGGGTTAAATGAAATATAGTTTTAAAATTTATTTCACCTGTTTTTAAGAAAAGTGATGATTACAAATGTGGCTCACATTTCTGTTCTATTAGATAATGTTTGCCAAATGGCCTTTCCAAACCCTGGAACAATGTACAAAGGGAGGCTGACCCACCTCACAGTCCCTGAAGGGGACTGCATGGGAAGAGGTCACCAACTGCCCTGACCCTTACAGCCTCAGTAACCAGAAGATAGCCACTCTCCTCATCTCCTAAGATGTGGGGCTCTGGCCATACCCTCCAGAGGGCCCATCTGCTCTTCAGGAAAGTGAATATCCGTACTGCCATCTAGGAGACCTGGTTGGGACTTGGGGTTATAACTCATGCAAAGCTTATCACTGCTGCTCTCCAGTTATTACTAGCATCAATATGGAGTGGCTCTCATATGTTTCTGTGTATGTACCCCTTTCATCCTCCCAGTAGTCCTTTGAGGTGGGTACTACTGGTTACCCCTGTGTGACTTGAGGTTCCCCTGTGGTGCAAGCTCATCCAGAGCCACAAGGACGGCAGGTGGGTCCAGGGACAGGAAGGGGATGGCAGGCTGGGAGGCCCGTCTCGGGCTCTCCCCGATAGTCCCCAACCCTTCCTGGCCCTGGCAAGCTGGCAGCAGTGCAGCAGGAAGCCCCTGGCGGCCCCAGGGACCACCATGGGACCGGGGCTCACTCTGTGTACTCTGCGGTGGATTCCTTTGCGGTCCTGGTAGAGGAAAGGAAACGGTCAGCCTAAGAAGTGGTTTGGGGAGCAGTAGCTGCATTCGGGAGAGAAGATTCTTCTGCTGGCCTCTCTATATATACTTAACCCCCACCCTGGTCCCAGTCCTAAAGTCTGTTGCCCAGCCCTAATGACAATGTAGTCTCCAGGACTCTGAGACACCCCTAGAGGCTGCTGAAATTTACATCCATCTAGAAGCAAATAACCCACTTCTCACTGTTGGGAGGAGGAGGGGGGAGGAACTGGATGGATGGAATAGTTTCCCTGACCCTCTGGAGCCTGCTTTGGGGCCTTTCCACTTGTAGTTCTTTCTACCTGAAAGCCCTTTCTCCTCCTTCATTCAGGGCTCTGCTCCAATAATCCCTCCTCAGAGAAGCCCTACTAGCACCTTCACTCCTCCAAAACAGTGATTCCCAATCTACTCTGGAAAGGATTCGGTCTCTTTTCTAGGTGAGCATGGGGTATGAAATCAGAGCACCAGAATGGCCAGTCCTCACTTCCCTTTTTCCCATAACAGAAACAAGGTCCAGTACTTTAAAAGACATTGCCCCTTCCAGCTTCGGATCCAGTCTGACATGTTTAAGGAGTTGGTGGAAACAGGAATGACAGCTCCCTCCCCATTCCAAGTACCCAAGCCCGATCATGATCCAAACAGATTCTTTTCCAAGGTTTTTTCACAAAGATTTTCCTGTGAAATCTGGGAAGTGTGGAGAATGTATGTATGTTAACAGGGAGAGAACATAGTAGGATAGATTATTCTCTGTGTTCCTTTCACACATGGGCAAGACTACAGCCCAGAAGAGCCAGAGGAGCCCAGAACTGGGATGAGGAAGGGACTATATGGTACTTTTGCACTCTTCCTATAGGCCTAGCAAGAAGTTGGGCACACGTAAGGCATCTAATACTTTTTTAAAATGATGTATTAATCTGGAATACAATTCTTTCAAATGTTAGGTTCCTGGAGGAGAGGGCGTCTCTCTAGTCACCTTATCCTCCACAGCCCTATCCACTGCATATACTGCAAATACTCTGGCTTGGTTTACTAAGTCCTTAACTGCAACCTGTGTAGGAGACCGGAGAGGCAAGTGTCCAAATTCTGGGTTTTCCATTACCAGCTGTGTGACCTTGGACAGGGGACGTGGAGTGTCTAACACTCCTGCCTGAGAAAACTCAGTAAAGGAAGCTGCGATCATGTTTCCTATGAAAAGAGGGAAGGTGTTAAGTCTGAGAACTGCAGTTGCCGAGTTTTTAGGATTTACTCTCCCCAGGTAAATTTTATGGAACCCTGAAAAAGAGGTCTGACTCTTACCACCTAAGCATCCTAAACGTTCTGCAAGACCTTTTTTAAGTCTTTTCCCCCCGACCCACCCCCCAAAAGAACACTACTTAACAGGATTAGAGCAGTGTGGGGCTTTCGTAGACCCTCCCCACACACCGGCAGCTTCGAGAGTAAGTAGTGACATTGGTTACTCATTTTAAGACTTGGTGCCTAGTACTTAACGGGAGCTGAGCACAACTATTCGAGGAATGAGGAACGCCCCACAGGAGCAGGTCGCCTTCCCTGGCCCTCCCGCAGCGCAGCCAATCCCGGGTGCATCAGTCAGTTTTCGTCACGAGTTACTGGTCAGATTCTCCTTGCACGAAACTTCCCACCCCGGGCCCACCCCAGCTCTTCACACTTGGCGCCAGCCCACGCGAAGGGCAAGACAGGGCACCAAAAACGTAGTGGAGAGTAGGGGGCGTTTAACATCGACCGAGCCCAGAGGCTGCCGCTGCCCTTTTAAACTGACTCAGCCTGGCGATGTCCGCATCGTGGGGCCGCCAGCCACGGAGGTCACCAAGGGAGGACTGGCGAGGACATACGGAGGGCAAGGCCTGGGAGGAGCAGGCCGCGAGGCAGCAGCGGGCGTGCGCCGGCCAATCGCTTGCTCCGCTGCGGCGCCGCGTCACTCGTTGCCGGGGCGTCGTTCTCGACGGCTGCAAACGCTAGTCGCCCGGAGCGGAGGGAAGAAGCCGGGCGCAAGTTGGGGACCACTGCCCGGCGCTAACCCTCCCTCCCGGCCCTTCGGTCCCCTCACCGGTCGCCGACTGGATCCTCGGACACCGCGCGGATCGCACTCAGCTGGCTCGCCGACCCCAGCCTGCCGCACTGCGGGACTGGGGCGGGGAAGGGAGGGAAGGAGCTGGCGGAGCGCGGGGCCGCCGAGTGGGGGGAGCTGGGAGGCGCCTCGGGATTGGGGGTCACGCTCCAGCCCCGCTCTCCTGGGTTGGCCAGTGGTGTGCCTCATGAGGGCCGCGTCACCGGTTGCTGGGATGGCTAGGAGACGTAAGAAGGCTCCACTAAAGGTTCAGCCTCGCCTGCCCAAGCCAGAATTCCCAGTAAGGGGGCGCAGCTAAAAGGCGGAGCCTAGGGAGACTCCGGTCCCGCCTCCCTCTCTTGTCAAGGCCCCGCCTTCTTCCCAGGCTTAACCAATCCCTGCCTCCTCCTTTGTCCACGTCCCCTCCCCGGGTCTCTTCCACCCCAATCAGAGGAAAAGGCGCTGACCCACGTGCACCGCCTCAGCATCCAGTGGCTGGGTCCAGATGCCCTGTATGGCCTTCCTGCGGCTCACAGGCGCCCCCTGGGTCGCCAAAGGGGGTCCCCGCGGGTGCTACAGCCGGGGATACGGGTGCCCGGCGCTGTGTGGCCTTGGGGGCCACCCGCCCGAACAGTCCCGGCAGTAAGTTAGTGACTTCTTACATTGAGACCAGACTTCATACCTATTATCTTAATCCTCGCCACAGCTCTGCCAAGGAGGCACCCACAAATTAATGACCTATCCAGGGTCGCACTGCCAGGGTTGGGGGTACTCCTGGCCTGCTTGCCAATTGTCTCTACAAGATCTTACTGGCTGAGCTCTCTGTGCAATGTCTTGTTCCACTGAGATGTGCTGTTCGTGTTGGTTTCCGGAAACGCTTTGGGGAATGTGACTATCCCCTCTTCAGGGCTGCCTATCAGACTCTGGATGATGGCTCTCAGGACCATTGTTTACCATTTCTAATCTTCCTTTCAAGTCACTTAGTACCACACATCCTGCCACTCATCCAGAGCTTCGACCCCTCTTCTCTGCTCAGGGGTTCCCTAAATCAGTGTACACTTAGATCCCTCAGACCTTCCCCTTGCTTTTTTATAAACTAAACAAACCCATGCATAAGCACACATATTAAGAAATGGAATATTTCCAGAACCCCAGAAAACCCTTTGGCCCACTTCTTGTCTCTACTCCCACAGAAAGGGTAACCATAATCCTGACACCATAAATTAGTTTGAGCTAATTTATAGTTTTGACTTTATATACACGGAATCATACTATATGTACTCTTTTTGAGTCTGATACTTTTGCTTAACTTTACATATGTAAGGTTTATTCATATTGTTGAGTGTGGTTGTAGTTAGTTCATTTTTGTTGCTGTATAGTATTCCATTGTGTGACTATACCATACTTTACCTGTTTTACTGAATAAATACAGCTGATGGACATTTGGGTTGTTTCTAGTTTGGGGCTTGTATTAGTTTCCTAGGGCTGTTGTAACAAAGTACTACAAACAGTGACTTAAGCAACAGAAGTTTATTTTCTCCCAGTTCTGGAGTCTAGAAGTCTGAGCTCAATTGTCAGCAGGGTTGGTTCTTTTGGAAGGATATGAGGAAGACTCTAATCCATGCCTCTCCTCCTAGCTTGTGGTTGTTTTGGAATGCAGTTGAACTCTGCTTTGAAATCCACACATTCTTAACAGTTTAGTCAAATGCCATCTCCATAAACCTGGAGATGCCTATGCTAGAATGTGCTTTTCTCCCCCATAGTTTAAGGGAGGGGCTTTGCCCCACTCATAAACAATGCCCTGAAGCATGAGCACAGTACCTGCTCATCACAGATACTCAATGAATGTCTGCTGATCCATGTATAGCATCATGGTGTAAGGAGTACAAGTCTGGCAGCAGGAGGCAAGTAAGTGGAAAACAGACACAGGATGCAGGCCGAGGGTGATGACAGCCTGAACCAGAAAGGAATAGAGGTGGGAGATGTAGATACATTTTAAGGTAGCATTGTGTAGAGCAGTGGTCCCCAACCTTTTTGGCACCAGGGAACTGTTTCGTGGAAGACAGTTTTTCCACAGACCAGGGTGGGGGGTGGGGGACAGTTTCGGGGTGATTAAAGAGCATTACATTTATTGTGCACATTATTTCTATTATTATTACATTGTAATATATAATGAAATAATTATACAACTCACCATAATGCAGAATCAGTGGGAGCCCTGAGCTTGTTTTCCTGCAACTAGATGGTCCCATCTGGGGGCAATGGGAGACAGTGACACCCGAAGTGTGTTGCTTATGTCCAGCCTACTCTGTAATCTCATTTTGGTCGCTGTCACTGCAGAAAACCCTGCTTCACAAAGATACGATGCTGGAAATGGAATCAGGCTTTTCGGTGCTTTTGTGGCAATCTCAGGATATTCGGGCTTGACTTGAATCCAGAATGTATGGAGATTTGAAGTTGTCTCAAACATACTTTTAAGGGCACTGTCATTTGCGATCTCAAGCAGTTTATCCTCTTCTAGCATGAAGTTGATTCACCTGGCTTATTCACAAATGGGTCGAGGATCCATTCCTTCCCAGTTCGGGGATCTTTTGTGGTTGGGAAGTAATGCACAAACTCTTTTGAAAGCTGAGATAGGTGATCATGCACCAGCTGGGAGAAAGAAGGCCCTGGCTCAGTCTCTTTCAAAAATCTCTGCTGATGTTTAAATGGCAAAAATCCCAATGTTCACTCATTGCCCCCTTAATTCCAGTTTGGCTTTGAATGCAGCCACTTTATCTGCTGACTTGAACACAGTTGTCATTCTCCCCTGAAGTGACAGACTGAGTTCACTGAGCAGGTTGAATATGTCACACAAGTAAGCAAGTTTTGCAACCCATTCTGTGTCACTGAAATGTGCTGCCAGTGGTCACTGTTTTTCTAAAAATCTCTGGAGCAGCTCTCATAACTCAAAAACTCTGGCCAGTGATCTACCTTTAGAAGCCATCACTTCTGTGTATAAGAGAAGACGTGTGTGCTCTGCGTCCATCTCCTCACAGAGCTACATGAAGAGACGTGAGTTAAGGGCATGTACTTTAATGTGGTTGATGATTTTAATCACATCCTGAAAAACGTTGTTAAGTCCAGGTGACATTTTTCAGCTAGCCAGCATTTTTCTATGGATGACACAGTGCATAGACTCACATTCAGAAGCGAACTCTTTGACCCAGGTAGTGAAACCAGAAAGCCATCCAGTCATGGCAGCTGCTCCATCCGTGCATATACCAACACAAAATGACCGATTCAGTTTTCCTGATATGTAATCATTCAAAGACTTGAATAGTTCTGCAGCTGTGGTGTTGGTTAGCAACAAAAGTGCACATAACATATCCTGATGCACATCCTCCTGAAAAATATATTGCACATAAACAAGCATTATTGCCTAGTTGTCAACATCGGTAGACTCGTCAACCTGGATTGGGTACCACGGTGACTCATTGCCCCTAACAGTTGTGCCTCAATATCCTCTGCTATTTCATCAATTCCTCTAGTTATGGTGTTAGCCAAAAGAGGAACACGTGCCACCTTTCGAACTGTAGGGTCTCCTAAAAGTTCACAACAAATGTCCTTAGCAGCAGGCAGGATCAACTCTTCACCGATAGTAAAAGACTTCTCAGCTTTAGCAATGCAGTTAGCCACTAAGAATGATGCTCTCAGTGTAGACACATTTGATGAAGTGGTGGCCTTCAATAATTGCTTCTGTTCTTCGTGTTCACATTTTTTTCTCTTGAAAAACCCCAAAGGCTTGTCTTTTAATGCAGGGTGCTTGGTCTTCATTTGGCAAAGCAGTTTTGAAGGTTTCATGGCTTCGCTGCATAGCCAGTCGCCACATATGTATACAAAGCGGGCTTGGAGAATGTGAATCACCTGTTGCAATGAACCCATAATTTAAGTAGGACTCCTGGTACTTTCTTTTAAATGCAGCTTTCTTTTTGTTGGCGTCTTAGAGTCTTCTGCTGTCCCATCATTGGGTCTTTCCCCCTTTTCAAAGAAGCTCTCCAGCGACATTTGTTTTTTACTCATTTTGGCTAGGGTTAGCTTGTGGGCTTACCAAAACATGACTGAGACAAGTGTACAGTGTGGGAAAGAGGCGCGGATGGAAGTGGTAAATAAAATAATGGGCGGGCCATGCGCGGACTAAAATGTGTCCTGTTCTGACTTAAAGTCTGCCAGCAGATGCAGCTGTACAATTGAAGTACATCAACTCACTTGCCACTATAAAGCCTGCCACCAGATGCAGCTTAATTGTCACTTGCCACTCACTGATAGGGTTTTGATATGAGTCTGCAAGCAATTGACTTATTATGGTCTCTGTGCAGTCAAACCTCTCTGTTAATGATAATCTGTATTTGCAGCCATCCCCCAGCGCTAGCATCACTCCCTCAGCTCCACCTCAGATCATCAGGCATTAGATTCTCATAAGGAGCACGCAACTTACATCCCTCACATGCGCAGTTCACAGTAGGGTTCGCGGTCCTATAAAAATCTAATGCTACCGCTGATCTGACAGAAGGCGGAGCTCAGGTGGTAATGCAAGCGATGGGGAGCGGCTGTAAATACAGATGAAGCTTTGCTTGCTTGCCTGCCACTCACCTCCTGCCATTTGGCCCAGTTCCTAAAAGGCACGGACCAGTACTGGTCCGTGGCCCGGGGTTTGGGGACCCCTGGTGTAGAGGATGACTGGTTGAGGATAATTCCAAAGCTTTTCAAGCCAGATAAATGGACTAATTAGGATATTTCTGGACTCACTGTTCGGTATTGATGTCATGCATTTAAGTGACATTGGCCAGTCCCAGAGGAGTGACTAGGATGGTGATAGATACATCACATAACTGAATGAGCTGAGAATATTTAACCCGGAAAAGAGAAATTTGTACATGATGACTGTACACAAGGTTTGACACACATGTGAAAGAGGGCTCGATTACAGAACTTTCTTTTGTGTAGCTATGGAGGGGAGAACTCAAACCATGAAGAGAAAATACAGGAAGGTGTATTTTTGTTTCTTATGGGAGTCATTATAGAGGGGAATGATAATTGGAACAGTAATAATGAGTGTAGTGAGAGAAAGTTAGAAGGTCAAGAATAAAGTTATGGGCATATTTGACAACTTGAAAATATGGGATCCCAATGGTTGTCTTTCTCCACAAATCTACATCAATAAGTAACTCCCAACATGGTTCCATAAATATTCAAGACATTTATGGAGGGCCTACTATATGCCAGGTAGTGTTCCAGGCATCGGCGAATACAGCTATGAACTGCCATATGAATTTCCCTAAAATAAGCTCTGGCTGTGTCGTACTCCTGCTCAAAAACTGTCACAGGTTTTTATTAACCACTAAATGAAGTTTACTCTCCTGATACGATATTAAGTCCCTTTTTCACCTGTTCCAACCTGCCTTTCCAGTCTGTTCTCTCCAACTCTCCACTAAACTGGATCAAGTTATTTAACCTCGAGTTCCTTAATTGTAAAATGGAGGTACAATATACCTCAGTTTGTTGTCATGAGGATCAAATGAATAGATATAAACTGCTCAGAACAGTGCCTGTACAAGATAAGCACTGCATAAGTGTTTGCTTTTTTTATTGTCAAATGACATGAAGAAGTCAGGGAAAATAATTTACTTCTGGAAAACCCAGTAGATTTAACAAGGGTAGAAATAATTCTGGCATTTGAGTAAAGGCTGTCCCTTTTATCAACCTTTATTGGTAGACTCTATTTCTGGAAGCAGCAAGTATTCAATCAGATTTTTTAAAAAACAGCTTTACTGAGGTATAATTGACATACAAAATTTCAGATATTGAAATGTAAAGTTTGAAAACTTCTGACAAACGTATACACAAATCAAATCTTCCTAACAATCAAGATAGAAAATACATCCATTACCCACAAGTTTCTGTGTGCTACTTTGTAATCCCCCCTACCACTCCCCTAGGCAACTACTGATCTGCTTTCTATCACTATACACTAGTCAACTAATACGTTTAATGAGCAACTGATGGTGGTATTTATTAAATATTTGACTGATAGTAGGAAAAAACCCATAAAAGGTAGTTTCTACTGGTAGAAAAAAACAAACTAATAAAGGTAGCTTTTAAACATGAAGATAACAGAGTTTTTGTATGAAGAAATTAAGTTACTAATAAAAGAGATGAGTTGTGATGCTACCTAGTAATTGGTGATGTTACTAACATCTTTATATGGCTTTCATATTTTTATATTTCATTCATTCGTCAACAGGGGTTGGTTGGTTGTTTGTGTCAGGGACTGGAAGGCGGTACACTTGTGGTGGGGAGAACATTGATATTGTGCTGTCCAATATATTAGTCACCAGCCATGTATGGCTATCTTAACTTAAAATTTTAGTTCCTCAGTTGCACTAGCCACATTTTAAGCTCTCAAGCAGCCCTCACATGGCTAGTGGCTACCATATTGAACAGTGTGGTTACAGAAATTAGCATCATTGCTCAAAGTTCTATTCTACAGAGCTAATTTAGAAGATTCTTGAGGTATATTATCTACAGGGGAGGTGAGGAAGGTCTAAGCTGAAGCAATGGCAATGAAATGGAGAGGAGGGATCTCTCTGAGATACTTAATGTGATGCAGAGTGAAGACAGGGGGATTCATTTAGGATGTCTTCTAGGTTTCTCCTTGGAGTAAATAGGTTGATGATTAGAACCATTCACCAACAAAGTAAATATAGAAGCAGCAGCAGGATTTGGGAAAAGGGGATGAAATCAGATTTGTACACAATGAGTGAGAGGCAGCCATGGACTGGCCAGTGGTCTGAGAAGCTTCTGGATCTCAGAATGTGATCTGTGGGGATTCTGGGTAGAGACAGAGGTCCAAGGAAGGAGCAGTAGCCATGGGTAGGAGTCAGAGCCATGCACTTGGTAGAGGGCTTTCAGAGAAGTTAGGCTGCATGAGGTAAGAGGCTAGCATCAGGGCCTGGGAAGCACTGACATTTAGGGCAGGGTTTTCAAACTGTGAGTGGCTCATGAAATCAACAGAATAGGTCTCCACCAGCATTAAAAATAATAGTATAGCAAATATTAATACGGTTTGCATATTGAGTAAAGATCTTTTCCTGAAACTTCTGTTATGAATATATTTACATACATATATGTATACTAGGTTGCAAGGTAAAACGTATTTCTGAGTTGTGATTAGTTTGAATATTGCCAATTTATAAAATGAGCACCACAGACTATAAGTTACATGCTGCTAGTTCCTGGCATGTAGCAGACACTCAGTAAACACACTGTATGAAGGAATTAACCAACAGGTCAGAGAAGTAAGAGGAAACCCAGGACAAGGGTGACTCAGAAGCTAACCTCTTGCTACCTGAAACATTATCCAAACTCAGCAGAAAAACCGCTGGGGATATTACAGTCTATACATGATGAGATCACTTTTGCTCTTGGTGAGTGAGCGTTAACCCTGGGGGAGGCCAGTGGAGACATCAGGGAGGCTACTGAACCTCAGGATGTGATCTAGGAGCAGTCTGGGCATTACATGTATTTAAGATGTTTTCCCACCAAATGCAACAGATATGTGACAACTTGAAGCTCATGCCTGCTAAGGAATGAATGCACAGGCAAAAGACGCTGTGGGACAAAATATAAGGATAATAGATATTGTAGTAGTGCTGAACAGGAAAGGTTTAGAAAATTCAGGTTAGGGTACACAGAAGATGGTAGGTTAAATAGAACCATTACAGTGAAACTCCAGTTTTGCAAAGTTAATGAGACTGGTAGATAACAAATAAGTAGTTTCTGATTTCTGTATGGAATTTTCATGGTTTTTGTACGGCACCTTAATAACAAAAAGGAATGTGATATGTCTGAGGCATCATTATCCATCAGATCTGTCTACTTAGAACTGTTAGGGTCTCGCTGATTCACTGGAGAAAAATCACTTCTGGAATTTAAAAAATAAAATTTCCAATTTTGTTGAAAATCATCTTTTAAATCATAATATATTAAACATCTTTTAAATCATAATATATTAAAAAATATATTTGGCTCTACTTCTTTAAAAAATTTGTTTTTTTTCCCTGATGTGGTTATTCATGTGGCAAGGGGATGTAGGGAGGAGTTCCAAAGGGAAGAAGGAAAAATTCAGTCCATTTGCCTTGTTCACCTCAGAGGAAGTTAGGTCTTTTGCAAAAATAAAACATCCATCCTGAAGCCTTCCCCTTAGGCCTCTCCTGGCGACACTCAGAAGTGATGACTTTAGGTCAGGTCCTTTCATTGATACACAAAGCCATGTAAACAAACTCCTCCTCCTCGCGGGCTTTTGAGCAGCGTGCACGAGAGCACTGAGTTCAGACTAACGAAACTTCTAAACAGTGTTCATGGGGTAATCAGTGACCCCACTGCAATGACGTTCAGTGGGACAGGGCCTGGCTCGGGAAGGGGCTGGCGAAGTGCAGCGCTGGGGCCATGGGGGGGACGCCGGCAGGAGAGATTTACCTATCAGAGCTGCCGTTTAGACCCCGTTACGAACTAAGGGCACCGCTGACTTCACTTGAGTGAGGACAGTCATTCCTGGAAAACTACCCCTCGTCCCAGCAGCAAAGTCCGCTCGCGCCTGCCTTGAACGACGATGACTGATACGTCCGGAATCTCACAGGCCCACAAGCCCACTTCCGACTTCCGGGGCAAGGCCGGAAGTGACTTTGGGTGTAACCAGAACCCAGCGCCGTAAAGTAAGATGGCAGCAATCTCTTTGAGACGATTGTCCAATCTCCGTTTTATTTCTAGCACTTCCTTATTCACCAGGGATTCTCGACTTCCATTACCCACCCTAGTTTTTCTCAGCACAACCCTCTCATATTTCAATGTCATTTATCAGTGGTGGAGGATGGGCCGGAGGCAACGTAAGGTGAGCGTCAGCGCCGTGAGGCACCATTTCGTACGGAAACTGAAGGCTGGGCGGGGATGAGTGCTGGGGATATCCAGATGTGGCCTGGTTAGCGGGCGAGCGTGAGGGGGAGGGGCGAGAGGGCAAGAGGGCGTTGCTACAGGATGATGTATTTCCGTTTCCTCGCGGCCTTGTTGTACTTGGTTGGACAGGCTTGTTGCGGGAGGGCGGGGGAAGATTGTTCGCAGTGGAGAAGGTCCGCGCAAGGGAAGGTAAACTGAGGTAATGCCGAGAAGAGGGGCGCCTTTGCGCCCGGCTGCGTAGGAGGTCTGGGGCTAGGGTCCTTGGGATTTAGGAAGAGCGGGGTTGGAGATGGGAGGCTCGGATTGTCCACAGGGTTAGAGAGAGAAGAGGAGGTGGGGTGGGGCTGGGGGTTACAAGGTGATTTGCAGTGCTGGGTGGGGGTGGAATGGGGCGGCCAGAACAGAAGCGGGGAGGGTTGGAGGAGACGGTGGAGAGAATGAGAGTGCGGAGGGAAGTCTGGAAGGCGCTGGTGGGGGAGGGGCTGGGGCCGAGAGCCTGGAACGCGGGAAAGAAGTTGAGGGGGTTGGTCGGAATGTGGGGGTGTGGGAGGAAGGGAGCCGGGTTCTTCGGAGGCTGAGGGGTTGGAAGGGGCTGGTGGCCGACGTTCGAATGCTGACCATGTACTTGGCCTTTGTTTCCCCAGCAACTCCCCAGAGACTCTCATCCAGCAGCCTCTGCTCAGGCCCAGCCTTCTCTCCAGTTGCCACCACAGCCTGGAGGCGCCTGCCTCCGCCCTCCCGAATGGTGCTCCTCCTCGCAGGCCTCGGCCCAGGATCCAGGCCCCCTTTGCCTCCTGCCTCGGAGCTGTTGCTCCGGGTCTCTTCTGGTGGACTCCCCGTGACGGGGAGGGAAGGACTTTTGCACATACAAGGCTATAGCTCTTGGGACCCCACCGGCAACTTGAATCTCGGCCTCTAACCCAGTGTGAGGTTCTTCCTGTGCCCTTTTTTTCCACCCTTTGAGAAGAGAAACCCTTCTTCTTGCCACCCAGAGCCCAGGAAGCCCCAAGCTGGGGCCCTGGTCCCAGCATGTCAGTCCTCTTTTTTGTATAGGGCTGTGCCCTCTCCCCATCAGCATGGCTGAACTCAGGCAGGTTCCAGGGGGACGGGAGACCCCACAGGGGGAGCTTCGGCCTGAGGTTGTAGAGGATGAAGTCCCACGGAGCCCAGTTGCAGAGGAGCCTGGAGGAGGTGGAAGCAACAGCAGTGAAGCCAAATTGTCCCCAAGAGAAGAAGAAGAACTGGATCCTAGAATACAGGTCAGAAGACTGAGCTGGGGGAGAGATAGGGAGATTAGATTCCAGCTTTTCTGAAGAGCTGTCAGATAAATGAGGGGTTAGACTTACTCTTTTCCCAGTGCACGGGCAGGAAAGGAAAACAAGTTTGTCAACAAATCATTGCAGTATAGTGTGACAAGCGTGAAAAGAGTGTGAGTACAGAGAAAGACCCGGCCTGAGTGCCTGGGGTGTGTTGCTGAAGGCTTCACTGATGAAGTGAAGTGACAAATTGGCAATAGATGCAGGAAGCACACTTTAGGTCAGTAGAGAGTAGAAATGTTGTTTCTTTTCCAAATAAGCAAAGGGGCTGTTGGCTCAGAGATGTAGCATGAGTGGGATGTGAGAGAAGATGGCTTTGAGATCGGGAGGCAGTTTTGAATCTTTTCCTCTCTCCTGCTTTCTCATCAGTGCCTCCCAGGGACATTCATATTTGTGAGAGGTGAGACCTTTCATGTCTTATAAAGGTGGCATCAGGCTTAGGCCTGTAAGGAAATCTGATGTGTTCAGAACGTTGTATCAATTGTGGTCAGTCCTTAATAATACAGATTTCTGGCTTTGAGGATGCTGGGTCAGTCAAATGAATGGAAGAGCTGATTTGTTGCCTTGGAGCATTTACAGGCTACTTGGTAGAAGGGCAGAACTTTGTGAAGGAGACCTCAGAGCAGTGGGGGAGGAGGACAGGCGCCATGTGTAGTAGATGCATGGCCAAATGAGGCTGGATCTCAGTGTTTCTGGGCAGTGGCAGGGAAGGGCTTCCTGGAGAAGCTGTTTGGACAGGTGAGGGCCAGGGTGCTCCTGTGTGTTTGGGGCCTGAGTCTGCCATTTGGTATGGTAGCATCTCCAGGATTCTGATGTGGAGGTGACTCACACCTCTGTAGGTGAGCAAGAGCATCCCGGGGCTCTCATTCCTGGGCTTCTCTGTCAACAGACCTTTATTAGATTACTTCAGTGAGTCACGGAGATTTCAAAGCTCATCCTAGCATCTTCCTGCTCTCTCTTGGTGGGGTTTCCCAGGATGTGTGTGGAGAAACCGTGTCTGTGCTTATAGTGGAGCAGTAATGAGCCATTTGTTTACTGACATGAGTTAGTAATTTATTTCTGCTGTGTTTCATGGGCACTGTATTGAGAACAGCTCAATTTCTCCTGCTAGTTCTTTATAGATTTGTTGTCCACTGAGGAAACAAGTTGTGAAAAAAGCATTGGGCTGAGATTCAAGCAGCCTCTGGCCGGATGATTTGTGATTTTCATGTAAGTTATGTAACCTTTCCAAGCCTCAGTTTCTTCATCTGTAAAGTGAAGGGTTGGTCTAGCCGATTTGCTCAACTCATTTCTGCTCTACTCTGACATAGTGCTATGATTCTTTTCTTTCACAAACTCTTTTGCCTGTCTTTTTTTTTTTTTGCCTGTCTTTGATGAAAGTTCATAGGCTGTGCTTTGAGAAAGAGACCTCTGTCTGTTTGTCAGGGAGGAGGGCCTGGTTGTCGTCCTTCATACACCCCTCTGCAACATTCCTTGCCCCCTTCCAGAGGAGAATCCACTGCAGTTTCTTTGCTCAGTCGCTCCTGTGTATTTTTCCATTGCCTACACAGGCAAAGGTGGTAGTATGAAAAGGCAGCTTTCATGTTGTGCTGTCCAGTAAAGTAGCCACTAGTTGCTTGTGGATACTTAAATCAACTAGGAATAAATAAAAATTAAAAATGCAGTTCCCCAGGTGCTGTTGGCAGTTGCAGATGTAGAACATTTCCATCATCACAGACGGTTCTGTTGTATGAGCTCTGTGAGGGTTGGAGACTACTGAGGAGCAGTAAGATTCACCTCGCCTTCAGTGAGCTTGCAGTGTTACTGGAGCAAGAGGGGCAGGCGGACCTTAGTCTCTCTTGCTAAACTGGAGGGCACATTGTGGAATGTTGTGGGCTACGTAGGGAGGCAAGGTCATGTTGTAGAGGCCTCCCTCGCTGATGAAGCTGGGCCAGTGCTCTGACCTCAGCAGGCATTCAGCATCTTCTTGCCATGTGGGAGAGGCAGCTTGGTGTGAGGGGTACCTTTCATGGAGGAGGCCGGTGGCATTCAGACCTTCTGGGTTTGGGCTCTTCTGGATGAGAAAGACATTGGGGTATGTGTCTTTTGAGTTTCTTTTTAGTGTTGACAGTGTACAAGATCATGTTATCCTGATACTATATTTCAGCACTTTGAATGGATCAGTGCATTCAGTCCATCAGAGCCTACCAGGGAACTTTAAAAGCACCCATTCCTGAGCTGTGCCCAGATATGTGAATTCTCCTTCTGGGTGGGGTGAGAAGTGCTTCTAATTGTGGCCTGTGAGAGTCCACTGATCCAAGGATATCCCAAAGGTGGAGACCCTATTCAGGTATTTTCTCAACTACCAGAAATGGTCCCTTAGGGCAAGGCTCTTTCTGATGTAGGGGGTGGAGAGTCTTGGCAGGCAGGCAGCTTGTGCCTCCTTGTCTGGTGGGATCCTTCTGGAAGTTGGAGGGAAGCCAGGTAGAGGCCAGCTCTAGGCCTGCGTGGAGTGTGCTGCCCCCCAGGGAAGTCCACTGGATGTGTCTCTGTGTCTTGACCTCAGCATACTTCTCTGAGGCCTCCAGCCTGGTCCTCAGCTTTCTGAGAGAGACAGAGTCCCAGTGGCAGGAAGGAATAAAGGAGGGTTGTACTAGGATGGGCCTGGGTCTCCTCTCCTATGACTTTTCTCAGCCCCCTTTATGATGGCACATTCTTTCCTCAGGTAAGTAGATGTGTTCACTCACCTGCTTCTCCTCAGAGTGACTCTGCAATCTCTGCGTCGTCTGACGTGTCGGTTTAGCTTTCTCTGGGCAGTCATTTTTACCTTATTTCTGAGTCTTTGGGTCAGGTATCACCCTGGCCCTGCCGATGACTGTGGGCTTGAGTGTTTTTCTTTTTAATTGAGATATAGTTGATTTATAATCTTATGTAAGTTCCAGGTGTACAACATAGTGATTCACAGTTTATGAGATTATACTCCATTTTGGGCTTGAGTGTTTTAATGGCTTGCACAAGTTGGGCAGGAACATCTGTAGCCCAAGCGCCCGTGCCTTTGACTCAGTGGCCTGGCATCGTTGGAATGCGCCCGGTGTGCTCTGAGGAGGCCGCCCTCCCTGCTGGCTGCAGGCTCACTGATGGATGATGTACGCTGACTCAGACTTCATCCTCCTTGAATTCCATTTCAGCCGGGTGCCAGGAGTCCCCTGGTGGAGCAGGCCAAATGGAATGTGTTGCCAACGGCCCAAAACAGAGCCCTGGCTGCTTGTTGGCTTCCTGCTCTGCTTTGCCCTGGGTCTGCCTCAGCCGGGCTGCCCCCATCCCCCACCCCCTTGCCCACCTTGCCCTCCAGCCTGCTCTGCTCCCCAGTCTCTTTGTCCTGCTAGAAAGAGCTTTGTGACTCCGCGGGGCAGACCTCAGAGTCAACAGGAGGCCTTTTTTTAAATTGCTGGAGGTGATTCGTGGATATGAGTTTCTGTATCGAAAGACATGCCTGCTTCTGTGGGCCAATAGCCAGAGCCTTTCACATGCCTGGATTTGTTATATGTTTCTTTCTTTGTGTTCTACCTTATACTGTAATTAGAGCACACAACTTGGTTTCTTAGATTCTTACTTGCTGACTCAAGTTTTTTAGGGCTGGAGATGGGGTATAGAAATGGACTAAAGGGGGATCACACACTGGGTTGTTGGAAGGGCCAAATGAGGTGTGAGAGCAGTGATGGCAGTGTCACTCACTACCAAGTGCAGGTTGTGTCTGGGCCATGGGCAGTAAGCAGACACCATGCTGGCTACTGCTGGCCTGTCCAGGGGCTGCAGGGCTCCTGGAGGAGGATCCTGTAGCCGAGCATCAGGCATCTCTCTGGGTATTGCTCCTCCTCAGGAGTGTCATTGGCTCACTGGACCCCAGGAACTTGACCAAGGGGAGGGGAGGATACTCAAGGCCAGCACCCTCCCTGGTCTCTGCCACTGAAAGGCCTGGGTGGCTTGCTTCTTTTGCCAGCCCTGGGACCAGTGAGGCGTTCAAGCCAGCGTGTCTGGTGACTTCTTCCTGAGCCTCTCTCTCTCTCCCTCCCTCCAACAGGATCTACCTGGGGTCCTGTCACCACTGCCCAAGCAGGCCTAGAGGCCTCTTGAACCATGCATTCTTCTCTAATCTTGACCTTAATTGTCCACGAAGCCCTAATGATTTTGCATCCTATATTTCCCTGGGGTCTGCCCTCTCCTCTCCCACCTGGAGAACTACAGACAGCCTCCACTTTTGTCTCCCTGGCCCCTCCAAGCTTTCCCTACATTGCCCATCTCTGCCTTCCTAGACCACCAGGTGGCATTAGTCTCTGAGGGGTTCCCCCTGCCATTGGGAGAAGCCCTAGTATCCTGTCCCTGTGCCACAGCCCCTCTGGCTTCTCACCCAATAATCTGCCTTCCCTGGGCACCTGCTCTCCTTTTGATTCCCAGCCCCTACCATGCCCACCCCTCACGTGGCTCCTCACGCCACTGAGGGCCTGTTGCTTACTTATTGGGCCGGAGCTGCCACCTCTTTGTGTTCTGAATCCTCAGGTCTCATGGTGCTGAACTGTGATAAGTGTGTAGTAAAAGTATGCTGAGTGAATGGCCCAGCGGGTTTGTTCTCTCTGGGACAGAGACCGTTAGCTCTGAAGGAGACTCCTGGCTGGAGTACGAGGAGGAGGTGGTGCAGTCTGATGGAGAGAGCACAGGCTTGTTGCCACTTTGCTGTGTGCATAGGAGTTTTCCATACTCTGAACCTCAATTTTCTCATCTTTAAAATGGGGGTTTAGAGGTGGAATTGTGAGGATTACAGGAGGCTATATATTATTCTGTCTCTGACAGGAGGCATTTGACAATGACCTCCTGCTGCATTTCTTCACTTCCCTGGTTGGCTGGGCTTTCCCTCTGTGTACTGTGCTCCTGCCCTGCCTGGTTCATGTGAGGCTGCTTACTTCCACTGCTCTAACTTTCTGCTCCTCTCTGGCAGGAGGAGCTGGAGCATCTGAACCAGGCCAGTGAGGAGATCAACCAGGTGGAGCTGCAGCTGGATGTGAGTGTTGCTCCTTTTCCACACACTCCTGGGCTGGTACCAAAGGTGTTTTCATCATTTTCCCTCCTCTTTCAGTACAGTGGCAGGGGAAGAGGCATGTATGGAAAACAAGAGGGGCTGGGACCCACACGCATGCCTCCCTCTGCCCATGTCCCTATCCTTTTGCCAGGAAGCCAGGACCACCTACCGGAGGATCCTGCAGGAGTCAGCAAGGAAGCTCAACACGCAGGGCTCCCACTTGGGGAGCTGCATCGAGAAGGCCCGGCCCTACTATGAGGCTCGGCGGCTGGCTAAGGAGGTATGACCCACATTCTGAGGTAGGGGCCGCATGCAGAGCCTGGCCCTGTACTCTTCTATCTCTGTATGGGGTGTGAGATAGATCACCATTCTTTTCCTCTTCTGTTCCCCTTGGTTCATGTCTCTCTTTTCTTTGTTTGCTCCTCCACCCCATTACCCATTTCCTTCTTTTTAAATTTTTCTTTGCGCAAATAATGTGGGCTCACTATTGGAAGGCTGTAATTGTAACCTGTAACTATAAAACAAGGTAGGAGAAGAAAACCGATATTTCCCCAAATCCAACCATGTGCATGTTTCATGATTTTTGTACCTGGGATTTGTTTAGTCAAGTATGGTAAGGTGACAGACACAGAGACAGCTGCCTTCAAAGAAGAATTTATGACTTAACAGTTCCTAAGAGAAAAGGACCTGCCACATCATGCAGGGCTACATGGGGAAGTACCTGAGTGGGTGAGGAGGCAGAAAATGTGAGGGGAAAGCTTGGCTTAGAGCTTTTATTGTAGAGCCTTTATTGTGGTTTTTATGGGAAGGAATGGGTAGGGCAGGGTAGGCAACTTTGAGCCAATTTAAGATTGGCTAGTTTGAATAATTGAGGCAGGTTCTGGGCTATAGGGTGGTCTCTAGTTTTCTGGTCCTGGCCCTTCAGTGATTTAGGGCAGAGGAAATACTGGCTTGCTGTGTGATAGATGGGCTTTGGATTGGTTGGTTTGCATATGAAAAGTGTGCTCACATTCCTAGGAGTGTGTCTGTAGGAATTAGCCAGCCCTAGGAGAGCCAGCAAGGCCTCCAAGATATCAAAGCATCATAAAACATAGAAAATAAAAAACGTGATTAATATAGCACAAATAATTCCTTTAATTTTTTTTTGTATATATCCTGCCAATATGGGATCACATATGTACAATTTTTATTCCTTTATTATATTAGGACATGTTTCCATGTCAAGAAATACCCATACTTGCCATTATTTTTAAGGGCTTCTTAATATTTCTTTATATTAGATGTACTGTTATTCGTTTAACCAGTTCTCTGTAACTGAAAACTTAGGTTTGTTTCCAGTTTTTTGTTTGGTAAATATGGTTGTGATGATATCTCCAAGCACTTGTCTGGTTATTTCATTCAGTTTACCTGCTGGACTGGAGTTGATGGTCTCAACCATCAACTAACCACCTTCCAACTAAAGGTAGTGGATCTTTCTTTGTTCTCCCTAGGGCAAAAGGCCAGCAGCCTTCGAGAGCGCTGGATTTACACACTCACCCTCCACTGGCAGTATCCTTCTTTTTCTACATATATTTCTTCTCTGAGCTATATCCTTGCAACATATTCTTCATAGAATTTTACTTCCTCAGCATTTATTCTTAGAGCAGTTTGGGAAGTGAAGCCAACATTGCAGTGGGCCTTCCTCCTTCTCTTGTCCTTGCCCAGGGCGGGTCTCCATGGGCAGCCAGGGGTCCTTTGAGGCTCCCTATCCTGATGGTCCTTTCCCTCCAGGCCCAGCAGGAGACACAGAAGGCAGCACTGCGGTATGAGCGGGCTGTGAGCATGCACAACGCTGCCCGGGAGATGGTGTTTGTGGCTGAGCAGGGCGTCATGGCTGACAAGAACCGGCTGGACCCCACGTGGCAGGAGATGCTCAACCACGCCACCTGCAAGGTGAGCCAGGTAGTGCCAGTAGGTCCCTCCTGCCAGTTCCTTTCCTTTCCCTGCATCCTGTCACCTTCCTTAATCCTTTCTCTCCTGCACTCCAGACTTCCCTCCGTTTTGATTCTGTTTCAGGCAAAATCTGGTCCTTGCTCTCTGCCTGTTTGGCCTCCAGTGTATCCCATATACACTTCCTTCTGACTTAGAATGTCTTTCTGGGTTCTTCTTGAACCTTTGCCTCCAGATGTGGGACTAACCCAAATAGTTCATTCCTGCTGATTGCTCTGGATTCAACACTCTTTTGTTATGTTTAGCTGTGACCCCTTGCTTCTATTAGCTGAATGTTCTCCCTTTCTTGCTTTTGAGCTCTGCCAGTGTACCTTGGTTTTTGAAGTACGATCTGTGTATTATTTTCAAGCTACTCTATGGCTACCAGGGAGTGGGAGGATCCCTGGCATCAGCTCTAGTCTGCCACCTTCACCTTGTAAAGGGCAAGTGTCTTAGTCTATTAGGGCTGTTACAATAAAATAACAGACTGGGTGGTTTAAACAACAGATGTTTATTTTTCACAGTTCTGGAGGCTAGGAAGTTCAAGATCAAGGCATAGGCAGATTTGGTGTCTGCAGCGGGCCTGCTTCCTGGTTCCCAGATGGCCAGCTGTCTTTTCACTGTGTTCTCACATGGCCGAAGGGGCTAGGGAGCTCTCCAAGGCCTCTTTTATAAGGAAACTAATTCCATTTGTGAGAGCTCCCACCTCTTGACCTAATCATCTCTCAGAGGGCCCACCTTCAGGGTTAGGATTTCAACATAAGAATTTTGGAGGGGTAGAAACATTTAGTCTGTAGCAGTACGTGTCAGCTCCTGAGGAGTAGTCATGTCTTGAGGTTCTTTGTGTGCTCCTTAGTCCAGGCCCATGGCCTCACGCAGAGCAGGAGCTCCACTTCCACTCTGGAACTCACACAGAGGAGAGCATGATACCGAGGGAGGGGTTGTTGAAACTGTGTGTAGGCGGGGTCAGCCCCTTGGTCCTGGTAGATGAGGTGGCTGGAGCCCTTGCCTGCTACCTGCTCAGGCACAGAAACCTGGAGAACTCAATGCAGAGCTGTGGCTCCCCACAGTGAGGCTCCTCCCTTCCCCCAGCCCTAGCCCCCAGCACTGAGGGCTCTCTGAGGACCATGGCTGTGGCAGATGTGCTCACAGGTGGACATTCCCTACACGCTCACAAGTGGTCCAGAGGGCCCCGGCACCTCTTGGTAGCAACGAACCTGAGAGGCGGTTGGTACAGGTAACAGTAGGCAGGTACAAGGACTCACTGTTCTCTTTTGTGTCTTGGGAGCTCAGTGCTCTCTCCAGGCTCTGCAGTGGGGGATCTCCCCCAGGGTAACATTTGGAGTGGCAGCCTGAGCAGGCTATAGGGGCAGGAGGGTGGGACCGAGTTCAGTGATGTGTGCCCTCCATCCCACCTGGGCCAGGTGAATGAGGCCGAGGAGGAGCGGCTTCGTGGTGAGCGGGAACACCAGCGGGTGACGCGGCTGTGCCAGCAGGCTGAGGCTCGGGTTCAGGCCCTGCAGAAGACCCTCCGGCGGGCCATTGGCAAGAGCCGCCCCTACTTCGAGCTCAAGGCCCAGTTCAGCCAGATCCTGGAGGTAGCTGAGTGGGAGAGGGGGAGGGGGAGTGGACGGAGGATGGGGGAGGGGGCAGGCATAGAAAGGGAGGGCAGGTAGAGGGGACACCAGTCTGCTTTTCTGGGCCATCCACCAGGCCAGTGCGGAGGAACAGGTGCGCTCAGAATGACCCCGCAGGAGTGGGAGGTGGGGTTAGGGAGTGAGTGCTGGCAGAGAAGGGAGGTGAAGGACAAAAGGTGAGAATTGGGGGAGACCGGGGAGAATGGGGCAAAGGAATCGGCCAGATAGGGAAAGGGAACAATGGGGAGAAGGGGAAGAGCGGGTGGGAATGAAGACCTGGGAGGAAGGCCCCGGAAGGTCAGGCAGGAGCAGGGAAGGTTGCTGGGGAAGGAGGACCCCAGGAGGAGGAGGAGTGGAGAGAGGCTGGGTGGAGCACTGCAGATTAGTGGTTGGTGGTGAGCAGAGCCGAGGGCCTGGGACGGGAGACCCCAGTGCAGAATTCTGAGTGGGCCTGACAGGACTTGGCAGCTCCAGGGGCTTCGGATAGTTGCCCAGAGGGTCACCTGACTCTGACCCTCCCTCTGCAGGAGCACAAGGCCAAGGTGACAGAGCTGGAGCAGCAGGTAGCCCAGGCCAAGACCCGCTACTCAGTCGCCCTGCGCAACCTGGAGCAGATCAGCGAGCAGATTCATGCGCGGCGCCGGGGCCAGCTCCCTCACCCCGCGGGCCAGCTGCGCTCTTCCCCAGTGGGGGCCGAGGCCGGGCCTGATGGTGGCGAGGATGGGGACAGCGGGATCATCGAGGGGGCCGAGGGCGGGGGGCTGGAGGAGGGTGTCAGCCTGGGGCCTGGCCCTGCCCCCGACACGGACACGCTGAGCCTGCTGAGCCTGCGCACTGTGGCTTCAGACCTGCAGAAGTGCGACTCCGTGGAGCACCTGCGGGGCCTCTCGGACCACGCCAGTCTGGATGGCCAGGAGCTGGGTCCCCGGAGTGGGGGTCGTAACGGCCGCCACCAGCGCAGTATCAGCCTGTAGCCCTGTGCTCAGGGTGGCTGGTGCAGTCTTAACCACCACTGGCCCATGGAGGGCCCTGCAGGCTCCTAGCTCCCTCTCCTCGGGCCCTCGCTTCCCCCAGAGAGGTCAGGTTGGCTGTGTCTTGAGTCTGTCCTGTCTTCCTCACCCTGCCCTGCCCGCGACAGGTGGCAGCTCTCTTTGCCTTACCCTTTCAGAAGGCTTGTCTTTGGCTCTCACATCTCCCTTCCGCCTGCTGGCCCCTCACAGTCTGATACTGGTTGCTGCCCTCTTTTTGACTTCTTCCATCTGTCTGGTTTTTCCCCTCAGGGAAATTTGTCTAGAAGGCACAGGGACACCATCAGAGAAGGTGGGTGCTGGACCTGGGTCCTGGCATCTTGGCCCCCCCAAGCTTGAGTGAATGGACGGGTGCCCCTCCCACCTACCCATCTCCCGAGTGGTCCCGAGTGGCAGGGATGCTGCCGAGCCCTCCTAGCAGCCCAGCGCCCCAGTCCTCTGTCCCAGCCTGCCTGTGTGTAACATGTAAGATGCACTGTGGGACTGTGTGACTCTGGAAGACACCACCCATCCCTTTAGTGCTCCCTCCTCATGACCTAAGCCACTTTGCTATGTGTGCCTCAAAGCAGGACTTGAGGGATACTGGTGTCAGGGAAGGTGAAACCCAATCTCATCATTGATAAAGGGGGCACCACCAACTCCAAACAGACTCCCGTGTGTGTGGTGTTTCCCCAGCTTGGCTGGGTCCTTAACATTGCCAAGGTGCTAGTGAGTCCATGTTGGGGGATGGAGATGTAGTGAGGTCCTGATGGCTGAAGGCCTTGCCATTTCTGCTGTGGGGTTAGGTTAATTTACTTTTTCTGGGTAGAGGATGCTGAACCAAATCTCAGCATCCTCCTGCAGGGTAGAGTTGGGGAACTTGGTGCTCAATTGCTCTCCCTCGCTCTTCCCCAAACCAAACAGTACCTAGTCCATGATCCCTTGGGGGGTGCTCAGGTTTGGCTGCAGAGCCTCCACTGATATGGGGAAGGTTTGGCCTGGGGTGAGGGAACCCGCCCTCCATAGGGAGCTGCTTCAGGTGTCTGGTGGTACTCCTGTGCTGCATGGGGCGGGGGAAAGGTAGGGAAGCCACACTGGATCTAGGTGCCTTGGGAGCACCAATCCTCCTGTCCCACCCCAGGAGGGCTGAGAGCTGGACTCTGGACAGGAGAACTTGTGCCTAGGCCTGTGTGCTGCTGCCGTTGACTGGGGGAGGAGCAGGCCTTCGAATAGAAGGTGTCTCCCTGTCCCAGGGTTGAGGCAGTTTGGTCATGATGAGAACTGCCAGGTTTGAGGTGGCCATGGGGGGAGGGAAGAAGGGGGAGGACGTGGGCGTGCGTGCGTGCATGCATGTGCCTGTGTGTATGGGGGAAAAGGGTCTGCCCCTGATTTTATTTAAATAAAATAGTTTATGTAACAGTAATGTTTATTGTCCCTTTCAGGGAGGGAAGAGGAGAAAGGGGTGAGGATGGAGAGTGGGAAGGAACAGGGTGAAGCGGGATGCTCTTTTGATGGGGTAGTCAGAGGTCTCTTGGGAGGTGAAGGTTGAGATGGATCAAACCCAGGCAATGAGAGGAGGGAAGGCTTATGGCCACAGGGCTGGGGTGAACGCGCACCAAGTCGGTGGTGCCCTGCAACCCCCTACCCTTCCAGCTTACCCGCCAAGGAGGGCTCTGCAGGGTGGAGTGGGTGTTGTCAGCCACTGGTGGTGCAGACAAGATGATGGTGCCAATCCTGGTGAGCATGAAGAAAGGGGAGGGACAAGTAGCGTTGTGGGATTTAGCAAATATACAGGATGCCCAGCTAAACTTGAATTTCAGAAAAACGATGTTTTTGGCCCCTGCAGTGTTAAGGACATACTTAGATACTAAGTTGTTTGTCATCTATCTGAAATTAAAATTTAACATAGATAAAAGGTGACTCCCAAGTCAGGGCTTGACCTGTTGGTGGGTCAGGAGGGGTTTGAATACATTTGGACCCACTGCCTGTGAAACATCTGGTGGAATCAGGTTGGGGAAGAGATGAGAACTTCAGGAGCTGAGGAAGTGGAGAGTGAAGGCTCTCGACGCCAAAATACTTCCTTTATCACTGGAAAAGCTGCTGTGACTGTATGTGTGGTCTGTGTCCTTGGGCAAGTGGGCTTTCTGAGATGATTCCCCAGGGTCATACTTCCCTACCCAGTCTGTGGCAGTGTGGAACCTGTAAGGCTCCTGGTGCAAAGGAACCCTAGAAAAGAAGGGCAGGCTGTGCCCACCCAATTTCTCCATGCAGAATCACCTACCAGAAAAGGCAATAGTGGAGAGAGAACATGAGGGTTGGCGCTAATGGCTAACCATGGCAAATGTGCCCCCTAGCCCTATCGTAACAATAGTGGATTGCACTCACCCAGTGTATCTCACATGCCAGGCATATGCATCGATCCATTTAGTACCCATAACAATATTATGGGGTAGGTAGCACCACAGTTGCTTTTTTCCGGGTAAGAATACAGGCATAGTAGGGGTGCCCATTCTGCCCTTAGCCTTGTAGGAGGTAATGGAGGCAGTTGGACTCTAGAGTCTAAACACTTCAGCCCTTGAGTGAAGCCCCTCACAGGAGCTAGAGGTGAGAAAGTAGAGGGAGTGTGTGTAGTCAGCTCTTAGGAAGTTTTACTGGGAAGGGGAGCCGAGAAATAACAGGATGGTCAAGGAATTTTAAAGTAAGCAAGAGATGGTCAAGTTATGGGGGATGTGGAGTCTCTTCTCCCCATGTCATATGTCCTAGTGGTAATGACTTCTTTTGAGCTATGTCCCCCTCAAGTGAGCAGCTGGGCCTCAGTCTCCCTGGCACCCAGCTCACGCCCAGCACCTAATAGATGCTCAGAAAACGCTTTTGCATCTCCCTTCTCCCTGCGCCGATCCAAATCTCTACCAGATTATAGGTTGTCCCTGACCTATGATAGTTTGACTTGATGTTTTGACTTTACAATGATGAGAAAGCAGTACACATTCAGTAGAAACCGTACTTCACATTTTGAATTTTGATCTTTTCCTTGGCTAGTGATATGAGGTACAATACTCGTGATGCTGAGCAGTGACAGCAAGCTGTAGCTCCCAGTCAGCCACACGATCATGAGGGTAAACGACTGATGCACTTAGAACCATTCTAAACTCATACAGCCATTCTGTTTTTCAGTTTTCAGTACAGTATTCAATAAACTATGTGAGATATTCAACACTTTATTATAAAACAAGCTTTGTGTTAGATGTTTTTGCCCAACAGTAGGTTAATGTAAGTGTTCTGAGCACATTTAAGGTAGTTTAGGCGAAGCTATGATGTTCAGTAGGTTAGGTGTATTAAGTGCATTTAAAAAAAATATTTATTTAGACACGCTGGGTCTTAGTTGTGGCACACGGGATCTTTGTTGCGGCTTGCGGGATCTTTAGTTGCGGCATGTGAACTCTTAGTTGCGGCAGGTGGGATCTAGTTCTGTGACCAGGGATTGAACCCAGGCCCCCTGCATTGGGAGCACGGAGTTGTAGCCACTGGACCACCAGGGAAGTCCCCTAAGTGCATTTTTGACTTAGGGTATTTTTAACTTACAATGCGTTTGTCAGGATGTACCCCCATTGTAAATCTAGGAAGATCTGTACTTTGTTAGTACTGCAGTTAGGAGATAAGATCTGTATCCACAGTCCTAGGAACTCTATGTCTCCAAGTGGGGAGTTCCCAAATTTCTCTATGCTTCAATTTTATAACCTGTATGATGAGAAAATCTACATGTGCTTAGCACAACGCCAGGTTGATAGCCACAATGATGCATGTTAGCAGTTCTCTGAAGCTTCAGAATGCAGTGAAGTTCATGAAAGGAGGCCTCGTCCCATCTTGTGCTAAACAAGGAGGCTGTTTATAAAGACCCCACTGAGGGCTGGGTTTCCCTCTTTGGATATGATTTTGGAAGTCTTCCTTACTCTGCCTTGTGCATGGAGGGGAGATGGGCTTCTAGTGCTGTCATGGTCCTGCTCTGTCGGCAGGGGGCAGCAACCACCAGAAAGCAGGCGAAGTGAGATCTGGGTCTCCAGCTCTGTGGGCTTTACTGTGTTAGTCCTGCAGGACTACGAGGTTCACCTCTTGGACACTGGGCAGCAGGGCCTGGGAGCATGGTGGGGTACGGGTTAGGGTCCATACTCCAGAGTTGAGCCCTGTCTGTCCCGACACAGACAGGGGCTTCTTGCCTCCCTGCATGTCACTGGAACCATCAGCTGTGTGAAAGCTGGGCCAGGTCTGCTGGGGCTGGTGTCATTTGAGACCAGATGTTCTGTGCCTGTGGTGTGCCCTGTCTCTTCAGAGCTCACCTTTATTGTCCTCGCTAGTATCCTACCGCTTTCCCTTCCTCACCCTCCTTCCATTTTCCCCTCTTGGGAAATCCCACTGGCTTCTCCCTACCACCACTCCTGAGCCCCAGACTACCACCCTGTGCCATAGCCTGAACGAAGGACACCAGGGGACCATTTCACTGGCTGGCGAAAGTATGTGTGGTTTATTAAGAAATATTTACCAGGATCTTTCAGATTGCAAAACACCGTGGTAGGGCTTGCTAGGAAGACCAGAAAATATAATACCGTGGGTGGGATGTCCAGGTAAGGAGCACGGGGGTGCACATAGCTAATGGGTGATGCAGGGCAGTAAAAAAATAGATAACTAAAGAGGGATGCAATCAAGAGGGCTCTGGGAGGTTATTTGAGCTGGGGATACTCTCTGAAGCTCTGAACCGGACCCTGGCCTTAAGCTAGAGAGGTGGTAGCAGGAATCCCAGTTCCTCTCCTGCCCCCGCCCCCCGTGACCCCCACCTCCAAGTCCTCCTGTCCCCATGCTTCACTCTTCTGAAATCTGGCATGAGTTCTTCTAGCCAAAGCCTGTGTCTGCCCAATCTTGGTGTTCTCAGGGCCTGGCATGTGGCACTCTCCACCAAACATCTGCCCACAGACTTGCTTTCACTTGTGCTACTCTTGACACAAGTTTCCCCCCTGCTTAACCTGTTAGACTTCTGCCTGTGGCTTGAGGCCCAGCTCATGTGGAATTTTGACCAAAGGCCTTTCTGGTTCCCCTGCTCTCCAGCCAGGTCTGAATTAATCCCACCACCCAAGTTCCCCAAGGCTCATTTGACTTATTGTGGGGCTGGCCCAATGTCACCCTTGGGGTCTTCCCTGACTCCATCTTACTCAACACCTAACATGGTACAATAGACATTGTGACTATATGTCACTTAATACAGTGACTCTATGTCATGTATGGTCTAAAGTGGGACACTTGAGGGAATTCCCTGGTGGTCCAGTGGTTAGGACTCCGAGCTTCCACTGCAGGGGGTATAGGTTTGATCCTTGGTTGGGGAACTAAGATCTTGCAAGCTGCCAAAAAAAAAAAAAAGTACACTTGAGTGTGAAAGGGGACAGATGTAACTCAGGACTGAAACGCACTGACCACACTATCCAGAGGGCTGTCATTGACCTGCCTCTGCCACAAGGGGGTTGTGTGCACATTGGATGAGCCACTCAGCTCCTCTGGGCTTTGGTGTTCCAGTCTGCAAGAAGTGGGGCTGAACTGGGTAGATAACCTCTGAATGTTATCTAAAACACTAAAATTATATGGCCAGTGGAGGAGGTTGGGGCCTGTCAGGTGTTTTGGTGGAGAATGTGAGATAGTGGATGTGTTTGGGGTCAGAGCATGAGCACACCAAGGCTAGGGTTGATTAGGGCCCAGCCCAGAGGCAGTGGAGGGCTGCTGGACATTACTGCTTTGGGCATGAGGTGATGACTGTCCACTGTGGTCAAGGAATTTGGAATGCTGGGCAGTGGTTTCTCCCTCCTGATGGCAGGCAGGTGGTGGTCACGACACAGCAGGGATATACCAGCTTATTCATCAGCATAGCTGGGAAGAGGTGGTGGCAAAATGAGTTTCTTTCCCATTTAGGACAGAGGAACATTTTGATCTAGGCTGGAATGAAGATCAGAGCCATGGAGTTTGGCAAAAGAAGACAAACCCTTCCTTAGTTGCTGCTTCATCTCACATGCCTTGTGTGCCACCATGTTCCTTTTCCCCTCTCCTTATGATTTCCATGATAACATGCAGAAGGGACGGGTCCTCTCCACATCCAACAGGAGGGAATTTCAGTCATGCCTTCTCCAGAGGTGATGCAGGAATTCTTACAAGTGTTGGGGGGACTGGGGGAGGAGTGAGGGAGTAGTGGAAGCTCTTGGCATGAAGGGCTTCCTGGCAGGAGGCTCTTAGGGCCTGCTGCTATTTAGGGGAGAATGAGAGGCCCTCACTTAACATCACCTCTCTCTCCTCCTTCTAACCTCAGTGTTGCCGCTGTGGTTTCAGCCTCACACTCTTCTCAGAGAGAGAGGCCAGGATCCCACCTGCCCCTGCACCCCAGGGTGGGAGTGTGAATTCCCACTCTCCTCCCATTTGGCCTTCTTCCAGCTGACCCTTACCCAACCTCTGTTTCCATGTTGCACAGGATTTCCAAAGCCTTGAATCACAAGCTATTGCTTCTCTCTCAAACAGTTGCACTTAGCAGAGGGACTGTGGCTACCCAGTACGAAGGGACCTGTCAATAACAAGAAAGTCATGAGGCCTTAGAGGAAAGCTATGTCTTCACAGAACCAACAAAAACCAAACTCAAGGTTAAAAAGAAAAAAAAAAATGCAGCCAGGTATTTAGTTAACCAGCCATCTTAGGTATACTATTCATTTTTGCTCTGAATTGAATTATTTTTTTTAAATCTATTTTAAAGACATATCCAGAGAGTATGTGACAGGCAAAAAGGCAGAATCTGAAAGACAGGAAAATTGATCTGGACACATACATGGAAAGGGATAAGAGGAAACACTGCAACTAGAGAAATCACAGGAATTGGAGAAAGTGAAAGAAGTGTAGTAAAAGAGAGTAAGAGAGATGTAAAGATAGCTGTGTGCACTCAGCTGGGGGAGGGACCACAAGGATAAGAAGAGGAAATCGGGCTTCCCTGGTGGCGCAGTGGTTGAGAGTCCACCTACCGATGCAGGGGACGCGGGTTCGTGCCCCGGTGCGGGAAGATCCCACGTTCCGCGGAGCGGGTGGGCCCGTGAGTCATGGCCGCTGAGCCTGCGCGTCGGGAACCTGTGCTCCGCAGCGGGAGAGGCCACAACAGGGAGAGGCCCGAGTACTGCAAAAAAAAAAAAAAAAAAAAAAAAAGAAGAAGAGGAAATCACCCCCAGGTGGTGACTGAGCTAGTAGCAAAGTTGGTGCTTAGAGGTGCCTGGATATTAATCGAGCCAAGTCAGATTTATAGCCCTCCCTTATCTTGACCTGTCTTAAGGTTCATAGGGGTGGGACCATTCTTGGCGCTGCCTACCTTCTGTAGCCGTCTGCTGGCCAGAGGTTTGTGGCTCTGACGTCAGGGAAATTACTGATAAATCTTGTCTTAGACATGCACCACCCTCCATTGGCTCCAAAAGTGTTTGATATCAGTAATAGAAAACCAGATCCTGTGAGTTGTTAAAAAGCAAAATTCAACTGAGTAAATTTTAAAGACCTTATTCAATGATTCATGAATCATCATTCATGAATCATGATTCAGGCATCATCCCATGTAGCAGATGGAAAGGAGCTCCAAGGAGCTGTACAAATGAAAGACTTTTATAGGCAGAAGGGAGCAGGAACAAGGGAGACATATTAGCAAAAAATGGACTGGTTGTGACAAGTTCACCTTCCTTTAGGGGCTGCAGAGGTCTATCAGGCGGATTACTTCACTAGTGCTGACCAGGTAATTCCTGGTTGGTTTAAAAGTCCATTCCTGGGAGAGGCCAAAACTACTTTAAGTCCTTGGGGTTTAGCATAAGTGACTATATTTTGGGCCTGTTGTCTTGCTTTTAATAGAGTGAATTCAAGACATAGGCCGGGCCCATGGAAGACATAGGGGAGAGGGGGGCGCCATCCTAGGAAATTCTTGAATTCTTTCTTAGAAGTAGCTATCCTATTACCAGGTAGCAGAGGACCAAAGGGAATGTGCCTTAGGACAAGCCCAAGGACCTCTTGGCAGCTCTGCACCATTAATTCTGTGAGGATCTGTGTGCCTGGAACCCAGCCAAAGCTGAATAAGCCTCTCTAATCAAAATATTGTTGTTTTCTTGAGGACTTGTGGGTTCTGAGAATTTTGTGCTTCTTTGTGGGATATGCTCTTTCAGTTATGAGCATGAAAATCTCAGTGCAATGAGGACAGAAGAAATATTTGCTTCTCACCCATCCTCATCTTAAACATGGCTCAATAGGGAAGCATCGCCCAGAGAATCTGGCCCAGAGAAGATTCTTCTAGAACACTGGTTCCTAAAGTATATCCTTCAGACCAGCAATATAAACATCACCTGAAACTTGTTATAAATGCACATTCTCAGGCCCCACCACCTTACACTAACCCCACCACTCCAGAGGTGCTGGATCAGAAATTCTGGGGTGGCACCAAGGACCTGCTTAACAAGCCCTCCAGGTGATTCTGATGCTCACTGGAGTCTGAGAATAAGCAGGTATAGGGGATGTGGGAAATGCATACGGGGCGCCTAAGACTTGCACTTCATTCACTTTTTATTTGCCAAAGTGAGTTACTTGGCCTAACTTCAAAGGAGTGGGAAGTGCAATTTACAATGTGCCCTGGAAGAGGGAGTTCTGGGTATTTTAGGCCATAGATAGCGTTAAATAACGAAAATTAAACCGAGTAAATTTTCAAGATCTAATTGGCTTTATTGAACAAGTCATGAATCAGGCATCATCTCATCTAGCAAGTAGAAAGGAGCTCCAAGATTGGAAGAACTAATATTGTTAAAATGGCCATACTACCTAAAGCAATCTTCAACTTTAATGTGATCCCTATCAAATTACCCATGACATTTTTCACAGAACTAGAACAAATAATCCTAAAATTTACATGGAACCATAAAAGACCCAGAATTGCCAAAGCAATCCTAAAGAAAAAGAACAAAGCAGGAAGCATAACCCTCCCAGATTCCAGACAATACTACAAAGCTACAGTAATCAAAACAGTGTGGTATTGGCACAAAAACAGACATATGGAACAGTGGAACAGAACAGAGAGCCCAGAAATAAACCTGCACATCTATGGACAATTAATCTTTGACAAAGAAAGCAAGAATACGCAATGGAGAAAAGACAGTCTCTTCAGCAAGTGGTGTTGGGAAAGCTGGACAGCGACGTGTAAATCAATGACGTTTGAACACACCCTCTCACCATACACAAAAATAAACTCAAAATGGGTTAAAGACTTAAATATAAGACATGACACCATGAAACTCCTAGAAGAGAACATAGGCAAAACATTCTCTGACATCAATCGTAGCAATGTTTTCTTAGGTCAGTCTAAGAAAACTTCTATCGCTACTTCCAAGGCGATAGAAATAAAAGCAAAAATAAATAAATGGGACGTAATAAAACATAAGCTTTTGCATAGCAAAGGAAACCATAAACAAAAGGAAAAGACAACCTACAGGCTGGGAGAAAATATTTGCAAACAGTGAGACTGGCAAGGGCTTAATTTCCAAAATATACAAACAGCTCACATAACTCAATAACAAAAAAAAAAACCCAGTCAAAAAATGGGCAGAACACCTAAACAGACATTTCTCCAAGAAGACATACAGATGGCCAATAGGCACATGAAAAGATGTTCAACATCACTAATTATTAGAGAAATGCAAATCAAAACTACGATGAGGTACCACCTCACACCAGTCAAAATGGCCATCATTAAAAAGTCTACAAATAATAAATGCTGGAGAGGGTGTGGAGAAAAGGGAATCCTCCTACACTGTTGGTGGGAATGTGAATTGGTGCAGCCACTTTGGAAAAAAGTATGGAGGTTCCTCAAAAAACTAAAAATAGAGTTGCCATCTCATCCAGCAATCCCACTCCTGGGCATATACCCAGACAAAACTATAATTCAAAAAGATACATGCACCACAAAGTTCATAGCAGCTGTATTTACAATAGCCAAGACATGGAAGCAACCTAAGTGTCCACTGACAGATGAATGGATAAAGAAGATGTGGTGTGTGTATATATATATATATATATATATATATATATATACACACACACACACACACACACACACACACACAATGGAGTACTACTCAGCCATAAAAAAGAATGAAATAATGTCATTTGCAGCAACCTAGAGATTATCATACTAAGTGAAGTAAGTCAGAAAAAGAAAGACAAATACCATATATCACTTATGTGTGGAATTATGACACAAATGAACTTATCTACAAAGCAGAAACAGACTCATAGACATAGAACAGAACAGACTTATGGTTGCCAAGGGGGAGGGGGTTGGGGAAGGGATGGATTGGGAGTTTTGGATTAGCAGATGCAAACTATCTCATATATATATATTATATATATATAATATATATATAATATATATATGATAAATATATATATATAATTGAATCACTTTGCCGTATGCCAGAAACTAACACATTGTAAATCAACTATACTTCAATGAAATATATTTTAAAAAACATTACAAAATTTAAAAAGAATGGAGCTCCAAGGAGCCGTACAAAATGGAAAGCTTTTATAGACAGAAGGGGGAAGTGATAAGGAAAGAGCAGATTACGTCTTCCTTTTGGAGATGGAAAGGGTGTGTGTGGCAGATCACCTCTTTGGTGCTGATCAGAAAATTCCAAACTGACTGGTTAAGACTACATTCCTGGGGAAGGTTGAAACTGCAATTAGGTTAGGTATTAAGCCATGGTTTGGTGATGTGGGCTTAGCACAAGTGACTCCATTTTAGGCCTATTTTTTTTAACTGTAGGAAAAAACAGTAGCCTTGAACATTATCAGGGGAGGTGGCAGAAGCTTGGCTTTGCTCTTTCTATTTTCATAATGCATTTCTGAAAAATAGGGCCTTTGGAGCATAAGCACAGTGTCATTATAATTTCGTGGTTTTATCTATTAGGCCAAATTAAAGCTTCCCCAATTACCTCATAAATGCCCCATTTACAATGGGTGGTCTTCAGGGTCCAAACATTGCACTGGGGATGTTAAGTGGCTTTAGTGTGGTCTGTGTCTCTGAGGTTGTCATTTCCACGGATCAAGTGGGGACATTATTAACACACTGTGGAAAAAAATTTTCCACAGTATTTTATGGCAAGACAAGAAAAATTTTAACAACAAATTTTCTCTGCCCTTTGGCCTCCTCTCTCCTCTCTCTGTGCATTGTGTATCTGCGTTATGCATCAACCAAACCTCTCCCATTGGCAGAAATACCTGCTCAACCCTAAAGAGCAACATTCTCCTAGCATCAACAAGACAACTGCTTAAAAGATAAACCACCTTCTTGATTTTGTAAGGGGTCACATGACCCACTACTTCATACTTGCAGATTTGGATTGTGTAAACTGTCGATAATACGTCATTTGATATACAGCCCTCTGTCTCAAAAAACTTATATAAATGTGCTTTGACTTCTATTGGGCAGAGCAGTTCTCAGAGCTTTCTGAGATGCTGTTCCTAGGTTATAATCCTCAATTCGGCTCAAATAAAACTTTCCATTTCTTTCGTAGACTGACTGATTAAGTTTTTGTCGACAACACAGATTCTGACTTAGTCATTTGCAGCAACTCTGGTCTGGGGCCAGAGTGTCTGTGTCACACTTGGAAGAGTGAGGCCTTAAGTCCTTTCCAGAGCCCTATTGCAATGCATGCAACAAAATTCCTGCTAGCAAGGAGCTTCCACCTAGCTGTGCACCGTACTACATGGTTTATGTTATTAAAAAGACCCAGGCCTGGGGAATATATCTGTGGACAAAGAATGTCACCTGCCATTTCAGTAAACAAAATATGTTGTGGACATAAAGTCATCAGCCACTGCAGCTGCCCTGAAGGTACACCCTGAGGGGAACTGGAGAAAAACAGAACAGTTAAGGTGCATATCAAAGGAATAATTTCAATGAGCACAGACTTTTGCATCTTCCCATATACAGAAAAGCAGTAAAATCATTAACTTGAGTTGACTGTTTTTTGTAATTAGCAGTAATATTTTGATGTCCGACTACATTTTTTTTTTTTTTTCAGCAAAAACTCCTATATATCCTGGCTCTTTCCTTACCTCTTTGGAACAGTTCCTCAGAGCTGTCTGAGAGGCTATATCTGGGGCTTAAAGTCCTCAGTAAGTCTGCCAAATAAATCATAATTCTCAGCTTTTAGGTTGTGCATTTTTTTCAGTCAACATATTGATTTTGGCTTTTGTGGTATTGTGATTTATAAAATATATAGATATACATTGGTCTTCCTCCTGTTCCTGGCACAGAGCCCCTAAAACTCTTGGAATTTCCTAAATGATAAGAGCTATAAACGTGTCTTTCATTATATTGATGAGGTGACTTTTGGAAAGCCTCTAGGTAACTCAAGGCTGGGGGCCGGTTGCCAGGGGAACCAACCATGTGATTAAAGAGTTGGAACTCTTAGTCCACCCCCACCCCCAGTCTTCTAGGAGAAGAGAGGGACTAGAGATTGATTGAGTTCAATCATCAGTGGCAAACCATGTCTATGTAAAGAATCCTCCATAAAAACCAAACAATGTTTGGAGAGCTTCCACGTTGGTGAACATGTGGAATTTTGGGGAGAATGGAGATTCCAGAGAGCATGGAAGCCTGCACCCCATCCCACATACCTTGCCCTATGCATCTCTTCCATTGGCATTTCCTGAGTTATATCCTTTTCTAATCCAGTAAGTAAAATATTTATGTGTTCTGTGAGCTACTCTAGCACATTAATCAAGCCCAAGGAGGGGCCATGGAAACCCATCTATAGCTGATAGGTCAAAAGCATGGGTGACAACTTGGACTTAGGATTGGTGTCTGAAAAGGAGGTGGGGGCAGTTTTGTAGGACTGAGCCCTTAACCTGTGGGACCTGGTGCTATCTTCAGGTAGATCGTGTCAGAATTGAGTTAATTCCTTAGTGATGTTGGAGAAAATACATATCAGAGAGACTTCCCTGGTGGTCCAGTGGTTAAGACTCCATGCTCCCAATGCAGGGTGCCCAGGTTCAATCCCTGGTCATGGAACTAGATCCCTCATGCTGCAACGAAGATCCCTCATGTGGCAACACAGATTCCACATACTGAAACTAAGACTTGGTGCAGCTAAATAAATAAATATTTTTTTAAAAAAAGAAAGAAAATACATATCAGAGGTTTGTTCCTCTAGAAATTATATTTTGATTTAGAAGAAGCCTAAAATTTTTCAAAATAAACTGATATATTAATAAAATTCTTAGAACCATATTGATTCATTAAATAACTAAAAAAAAAAAACCCAATTTCTCGAATATATAGCAATATACTATTATTAAGATCCCTATCCTAGAAGACTTCTAATTTCAACTCAGACATGTAGAGAACTTGGAGTTCTTACAGTCCTATCCATACACCAAGAAAAAGCTGGACAAACTGAAAATCAATGACTTTTCTTGGACTCATCAGAGAACTGAGTTTCAGAGAAAATTGCCAACCCCAAATCTGGAGAGACAGGCAAATCAGAGGACATAACCAAGATCTGTTAACCTGGAAGGCACTGGAGCCATAACCTGGTAGAAACACTTATATGGTATCTTTGATGAATTGCCTGAGTTTGAGTGTGGATCAGTGAGATTGAGAAACTCCTGGAGCCACAATCTCAGGGGACCCCTTACTCTTGCGGGCTTCACCTCCAGAAATCCCAAGAGGTTTGCCCAGGGCATTCTACATAACAGACTATTATCCAGGGAAAACACCATACCAGAGCTTATTCCACCAGGGGAAGGGCATTTTTCCAACCCCAGCCCTTTCTAGTTCTCCTATCTCACCTAAGGAGGGAGGGTTTTGAAGCTATAAAAGAAGAAACATTTGTGAAGGTCACAGGCTCACTAAAAGATTAAAATTTAATTGGAAGATTATAGAATGCTCCTCCTCCCCACACCTTGCTACCACACCAATGTGCTCCAATATACTATTCGTGAATTACAGTTAAAAGAGCTACAAGACAAAGGCTGTCTCTGAGGAGGAATACTTAGGGAAGCCCAAAGTAATAAAGGTCACAAAAACAAGGAAACTAGTGGAATTTGAAGCCTCTAGTATCTATAAATTTAGAATGCATTAAACAAAGCCCAACTCCAAAGCTCAAATCCTAGTCAGGTTAATTCAAGTCCTCATACTAAAGGATTTACCTCAGTTCCTATTACTGGATAAAACATTTTAAGATTTCTACAAAATGTTACATATCATGCAAAAAGGCAAAAAAAGAAAAAAACAGTCTAAAGGGACAAAATAAGCATCAGACCAGACTCATATGTTGAAATTATCAGAGAATTTAAAATAACTATTATTAACACATTAAGGGCTCTAGTGCAAAAGGTAGACATCATGCGAGAAGAGATGGATAATGCAGAAAAAAGAGGGAAACTTAAGAAAAGATAAAAAAGAAAGGCTAGATGTAACAGAAAATCCAGGAGAAAGAAGAAAAAGGGAGAGCGATGTAACAGAAATAAAGAATGGCTCCTCCGTAGTCTTGACAGGGCTGAGGGAATATGGTCTTCCTAAATTGAAATGCAACAAGAAAAAAGAATTGAAAAACATCCAGAACACCCAAGAACTGTGGGACAATTTAAAAGCATTTAGCATATGAATATTTGGAATACCAGAAGAAAGAAGAGAAGGAGACTGGTGCAAAATAAGTACTTGAAGTAATAATGGCCAAGAACTTTCCAAAATCAATGGCAGACATGAAATCATAATTCCAAGAATCTCAGCATCAAACAGAATAAATACCCAAAATAACTACACTTAGGTATTATATTCAAATTGCAGAAAATCAAAGAGGAGAAAATCTTGAAAGAAGTCAGGAAAAAAGAAAACAAAAGCCAAACCAACCTACCTTGACTATAGAATTACAGCAGGCTTCTAATCAGAAACCATGCACGCAAGAAGAGAGTGAAGTGAAATATTTAAAGTTTTGAAAGAAAAAAAACCTGTAGAATTCTATATCAACAAAATTATTTTTCAAAAGTGAAGGATAGATGAAGACTTTCTCAGACAACTGAAAACTGAGGTGATTCACCAGCAGAAATGTTAAAAACATTTTCTCAAGGTAGAAAGAAAATGATAAAGGATAATGAAGGATAATGAAACTTGGATCTATATGAAGAAAACAAGAACACTGCAAGAGAAATAAATTAAAAGAAATCTTTTCTTGTAATTTATCTAAAATATAACAATTTGTTTAAAATTATAAAATAGCAACAATATATTGGATGATTAAGCATATGGATAACTGTCATCCATGTTCTTGCACTATGTATAAAGTGGAATAGTGTCATTTGAATGTGGATTTAAATTATTTAAAAATGTATACTGTAAGTTCTACAGCTAATTTTTTTTAAATTTATTTTTGGCTACGTTGGGTCTTCATTGCTGTGCACAGGCTTTCTCTAGTTGCAGTGAGTGGGGAGCTACTTTTCATTGCAGTGCATGGGCTTCTCATTGCAGTAGCTTCTCTTGTTGTGGAGCATGGGCTCTAGATGCATGGGCTTCAGTAGTTGTAGCATGTGGACTCAGTAGTTGTGGCTCACAGGCTCTAGAGTGCAGGCGCAGTAGTTTTGGTACATGGGCTTAGTTGCTCTGCAGCATGTGGGATCTTCCCAGACCAGGGCTCAAACTCATGTCCCCTGCATTGGCAGGTGGATTCTTAACCACTGCACCACCAGGGAAGCCCCAACAGCTAATTTTTTAAGGAAGTAGAAATGAGAGAGAAGAGATCAAATAGAATTATTTCAAATGCTCAATTTACACCAGAGAGGGCAGATAAAGAAACCTCTAGCAATGAATAGAAAAAAGTTACAAACATGGTTGATATTAATTTAAATGTCAATAATTACTTTAAATGTGAATTATCTTAGTATGCCAATTAAAAGACAAAATTATCTTTTGGATAAAAAAAAAAGACCCAAATATGTACTAACAAGAAACTCTTTTTAATATAAAGACCCTGATGACTTACAAAGTTAAAAGTAAAAGAGGGAGAAAGATATAGGATGCTAACACTAATCAAATGAAAGCTGGAGTAGTTATATTAATTTTAGACAAAGAGAATTTAGAACAATGAAAATTATCAAGAATAAAAAGGAGTACTATTATTAATAATGATAATGGGGTCAGTTCTCCAAGAAGACAGCAGTTTTAAACACGTATGTTACAAAAGAGTGTCAAAATGTGTGAAATGAAAACTGATAGAACTAAAAGAAATAGACAAATTCACTTTTATAGTTGAGATTCCAACACCTGCTGTCAGTAAGTGACCAATCAAGCAGGCAGAAAATCAGTAAAGATATATTTGACCTGAATAGAACTATGAAGTAACTAGATTTAAGTGGCATTTTTTGAATACTCCATCCAACAACATGTCAAACTTGGGTGGAATATTCACTGAAAAAGACCACTTCTGGGTCATAAAAATTACCTTTCCAGCAACTCCACTACTGGGTATATAGCCAAAATAATTGAAAGCAGGATCTTGAAGAGATATTTGCACATCTGTTTTCAAAACAGAACTCTTCACAATAGCCAAGAGGTAGAAGCAACACAAATGTCCATTGACAGATGAATGGATAAACAAAATGTGGTATATACAATACATACAATGGAATATTATTCAGCCTTAAAAAGGACATCCTGGCACATGATACAACATGGATTAACTCAGAACATTATGCTGAGTGAAATAAGCCAGTCACAAAAGACAAATACTGTCTTATATGAGGTACCTTATGTGAGTAGACAAATTTATAGAATCAGAAAGTAGAATGGTAGTTTCCAGGAGATGGAGAGAGGAGAAAATAGGGAGTTGTTATTGAATAGGTATAGAGTTTCAGTTTTGCAAGATGAAAAAGTTCGGAGATTTGTTGCATAGCAATGTGAATATGCTTAACAAAACTGTACTTTACACTTAGGAATGGTTAAGATGGTAACTTTTATGTTATGCACATTTTAATACTAACAAATTTGAAAGGGTAGAAATCAAAGAATAGTTTCAGACCACAATTTGTAATTATCAGTAATCAATAACAGGAAGCTGGAAAATCTTCATATATTTGAAAATGAAACAAAGAACTTTTATCTATAAGGGCAGAGAATCTGAAGAAGAATATATATATATATATATATATATATATATTCTGAATTGCTGTGCTGTACACCTGAAACTAACACAATATTGTAAATCAACTATACTTCAATTAAAAATTATCATTTCAAAAAAACAAATAATCAATATATTAAGGAGTCTAAAGATAAATCAAAAATGTTTTTGAAATAAATTAAAATTTATCAAGTTTTGTGAGATGCAGTGAAAGTAATGCATGGAGGGAAATTTATAGCATTTAATGTATATATTAGAAAAAAATCTAAAATCAATAACTTAAGGTTTTCCCTTAAGAAACCAAAACAGACAAGCAATAGCCTAAAGCAAGCAGAACAAAGGAATAATAAACTATAAAATTAAAAATGGGAAACCAGTAGAAAACAAAATCAAAGGAAACCAAACCTGGTTCTTTGAAAAGATCAGTAACATTGATAAACCAGGCTAACCAAGAAAAAAAGAGAAGAGACACAAATTACCAGTATCAAATGTTCATTACTGATGATCCCATGGACATTGGAGTGATAATAAAGTGATACTATGGAAAACTCCATGCTCACAAATTAGATGATTTTAATGAAAAGAACCAGTTTCTTGGAAGATACGAATTGCTAAAACTCACAAAGGAGAAATAGATAAGCTGAATAGTTCTATATATATTAAAGAAATGGAACAAATAATTATTAAACTTCCAAAAAAGAAAACACCAGACCCAGATGGTTTCACTGGTGAATTCTAACAAACATTTGAGAAAGAATATATAACAATTCTCCACAGTCACTTCCAGAAAATAGAAGCAGTGGGAACACTTCCAAACACATTCTATGAGGCCAGCTTTATCCTAATACTGAAACCAAATAAAGACATCACAAGAAAGGAAAACAACAGACCAATATCTCTCATAAACATAAATTCAAAAAATCCTCAATAAAATAGTAACCTATCAAATCAAACAAGGTAGTTATATACCACAACCAGGTGAGATTTATTCTCAACCAGAAAATAAACAACTCAATTTAAAAATGGGCAAAAGATCTGAACAGACAGTTCACTGAGAAAGATGGCAATTATTTGAACATATGAAAAAGTGCTTAAGATCATATGTCCTTAGGGAGCTGCAAATTAGAACAACAATAAGATACCACTACACACTTATTAGAATAGCTAAAATGCAAATAACTGATACTACCAACTAATGGAAAGGATGTGGGGCAAAAGGAACTCTCACTGTTAATGAGAATGCAAAATGGTACAGCTTCTTTGAAGACAGTTTGTCACTTTCTTACAAAACTAAACGTAATCTTACCATATGACCCACGATCATGCTCCTAGACGTTTGCACAACAGATTTGAAATTTTATGTCCACACAGGAACTTGCATGTGAATGTTTATAGCAGATTTATTCATAATCACCAAAAGTGGGAAGCAAGCAAAATGACTTTTAATAGGAATGTATAAACAAACCGGTACATCTATACAGTGGAATATTTTTCAGTGATAAAAAGAAATGAGCTACCATGCCAGGAAAATAAATGTATAAATCTTAAATGCATATTGCTAAGTGAAAGAAGCCATCCAGAAAAAGCTAAATAACAAAAATTTCCAACTGTATGACATTCTGGGAAAGGCAAAATTGAGAGACCTTCAACAGATTAGAGGTTGCTAGGGATCTGAGGGAGGAAGGAAGGGTTGAATAGGTAAAGCATAGGAAAATTTTTAGGCTGGTGAACTTCTGTGTAATATTGTAATGGTGAATAAAAAACAGTAAGCATTTGTCAAAACCCATAAAACTATAGTACAAAGAGCAAACCTTAATGTATAAAAAAGTTTAAAAATAATTTAGGAGATGAGGAGAACCCCTAAAAGAAATTAAGATTCTTACAAAGTAATCTAAATTTATTATAAATGTATGAGGCAACATCACTGAAGGGGGTGAAGGAATAAGGTGCTGACCTAGATAAGTAACTTCAGAAACAGGTGGAGTCTGTAAGCCTAAGGCAAAAGGAACTGTTCACAAGCACTCTACTCTAGTTGATAAAGCGATTTTTCATAAGGATAACAATTCCAATACTGCTATACATGTTTATATTAGAACTGAACAATTAAGAAAAAGGATGGCCAATGGTGGGAGTCCTGTTGTTGGACTAGGAGCTTACAGATAAGAAAGGGAAAGAGGCTAGTATGATCTACGTGTTAATGGAGTAGAATTTGAGACATCGGTGTGAACTCATGTTTAGCTTAATATAGGTACTGACAGTTACGTATAGAAATATTTATGGATATATGTATATACGTGTGTTAGTACACACACATGTATCTCCTTGTTTTGTTAGCTGAGAGAGTCTAGTAGCAATGACATGCCAGTATTAAAGCAGAATCACTCACTGGTGAGACTCTAGATCTTGGCATGTTACTTCTGATGCATGAGATATCCTTGCGGTATAAGATGTAGAAAATGACACATACATCAGCACAAGACTCCTGGCTACATCCTCTATTCTGACCCAGCTTCCCCAGAAAATTCTCCATCCTTAAAGCAAACTGAAAGCCTTTCATGTGTACCTCACTCCCATCCCCATTGCTTTACAAGAGAAACAGCTGCCTACATAACTTGGCACCAGCTTACAGAGGGATTCTGGGATGATAAAATGAGAAAAGCCCTTTCACCAACTCACGCAGCACCAGCTCAGGCAGGAAAAGGAAACTGCTCAGTGGCAGCTTCTTTTCACATTTTAGCTGAAGCATCCACTCCAGCAGATATCACGGAACAAAGAACTTAGAAGTCTTAGTGCAAGAAAACTTCTCATGGCTTGTAAGTGACATCTTTTAACTTCTACCAATTAAAGATAAATAAAACCTGAGGGTCAAATATCTGCAGAGAACCCTGTCATAAACATTCTGCAAGGAGGCTCCAAACTGTTGATTTTTTGTTGGTATTATTTTCCTGCTAGGTAGTGCTCTAAGTGGTTAGAGGGAAATTTAACATCTCCACTGTCATTGTGGAAGACATCCAGGAAAAATATGGGAAAATTTAGAATTTATGAGGACATTTGGGGAAAGCACCACATTTGCTGAATCCCATATATTTGGTATGTTGTGTGTTCATTTTCATTTATCTTAACTATTTTCTAATTTCTCTTTTGATTCTTCTTTGACCCATTGATTATTTAGGAGTTTGTTGTTTAATTTCCATGTATTAGTGAGTATCCCAAATTTCTTTCTGTTATTGATTTCTAATTTCATTTCATTGTGGTCAGAGAACACACCTTGTATTATTTTTAGTTCTTTAAATTTATTGAGGTTTGTTTTATGGTCTGGCATATGGTCTATCCTAGAAAATGTTCCGGTGCACTAGAGCAGAATATATATTCTGCTGTTGGTGGTGGAGTGTTCTATAGAAGCCTATTAGGTCTAGTTGGTTTATAATGCTGTTTAAGTCTTTTATTTCCTTGTTGATCTGTCTAGTTTTTCTATCCATTATTGAAAGTGGGGTTCAAGTAGAAGTTTCCAACTATTATTGTTGAATCATCTATTTTTACTTCATTTCTGCCATGTTTTTGGTGCTCTGTTGTTAGGTGCATATGTGTTAATAATTTTTATATCTTTCTGATGGATTGACCCTTTTATCACTATAAAATGTTCCTCTGTATCCATGGTAATACATCTTGCCTTAAAACCTACTTTGTCTCTTATTAGTGTAGCCACTTCAGCTTTCTTTTGATTTCTGTTTGCATGATATATCATTTTCCATCCTTTTACTTTCAGTCTCTTTGTATTTTTGAATTTAAAGTATGTCTCCTCTAGACAGCATATTGCTGGATCTGTTTTTTAAATTGAGGCTGATGATCTCTGCCTTTTGATTGTATTATTCAATTCAATCATTTAATTTTATTATTGATATAGTTGAATTTATATCTGCCATTTTACTTTTTGTTCTCCATATGTCTCATATCTTCTTTGTTCTTTTATTCTTTTTTACTACTTTATTTTGCATTAAGTGAATATTTTCCAATGTAGTATTTTATTTAATGAATTTTTCACTACATATTTTTCTGAATTATTTCCTAAGTTGTTGTTATAAGGCTTCTTATGTACATCTTAATTTATCAGAATCAGCTTTGTATTTGTGCTAACTTCTATTGATCATAAAAACATTACTCCTATGGAAAAACAAATACCGTATGCTAACACATATATATGGAATCTAAAAAAAAATTTTAAAAGTGGCTCTGAAGAACCTAGGGGCAGGACAGGAATAAAGACGCAGATGTAGAGAATGGACTTGCAGACACGGGGAGGGGGAAGGGTAAGATGGGATGAAGTGAGAGAGTGGCATGGACTTATATATACTACCAAATGTAAAATAGCTAGCTAGTGGGAAGCAGCTGCATAGCACAGGGAGATCAGCTTAGTGCTTTGTGACCACCTAGAGGGGTGGGATAGGGAGGGTGGGAGGGAGACACAAGAGGGAGGAGATATGGGGACATATGTATATGTATAACTGATTCACTTTGTTATAAAGCAGAAACTAACACACCATTGTAAAGCAATTATACTCCAATAAATGTTTAAAAAAACCACAAAGAAAGAGAAAAACAAATATCGTATATTAATACATATACGTGGAACCTAGAAAAACGGTACAGATGAACTGGTTTGCAGGGTAGAAATAGAGACACAGATGTAAAGAACAAATGTATGGACACCAAGGGGGGAAAGTGGGGGGGGGATAAGAAAAAAAAAAAAACCACAAAAAAACATTACTCCTATGTAGTTCTATTGTGTTTTACCCTCATTTTTAGGAACTACTGTTATATGTATCATATTGACAAGTGTTAGAAACATGAAAATACATTTATATAATTTTTACTTTGTATAACTTCATATCCTTTAAAAAAGGGAAGAAATGAGAACAAGTACATATTTATGTTTTATCATTTGTTTCTCTTGATTTGTTCTTGTAGATTTGAATAGCCATCTTATTACATTTAGGTATGTTATAGGCACAATAATACATTATATACATATTGTTTTTGTTTTTATCTTTTTTTTAGAAAGGAAGTTTAATTAATTAATTAATTAATTTATTTATTTATTTTTGGCTGCGTTGGGTCTTCGTTGCTTCACAGGCTTTCTCTAGTTGTGTTGAGCAGGGGCTACTCTGTTGTGGTGCATGGACTACTCATTGCAGTGACTTCTCTTGTTGTGGAGCACGGGCTCTAGGTGCTTGGGCTTCAGTAGTTGTGGCATGTGGGCTCTTGAGTGCAGGCTCAGTAGTTGTGGTGCATGGGCTTAGTTGTTCTGCGGCATGTGGGATATTCCCAGACCAGGGCTCGAACCCATGTTCCCTGCATTGGCAGGCGGATTCTTATCCACTGAGCCACCAGGGAAGTCCTACATATTGTTTTATACCATTGCTTTTTAAATTACTTCAGAGAAAGAAAGGAAAATAAATATGCCTTTATACTTTAATAATTACATAATTACACTTACCACTGTCCTTTGCTTTTTTTGTTTTTTTGTTTTTGTTTTTGGATGGATTTCATTAACTGTCTGGCATCATTCACTTCCATCCTGAAGATATTTCAGTATTTCTTGTAAGGCTGGTCTGCTAGCAACAAATTCCTTCTGTTTTTGTTTATCTGGGAATGTCTTTATTTTGCCTTCATTTTTGAAAAATAGCTTTATTGAATATAAAATTCTTAGTTGACAGTTGTGTTTTTTTCTTTGAGCATTCAAATGTGTTATCTCACTGCCTTCAGGCTTCTATTGCTTCTGATGAGAAGTCAGCTGGTAATCTTATTGGGGTTCCCTTGTAAGTCACAAGCAGCTTTTCTCTTGCTACTTTCAAGATTTTTCCTTTATCATAGTTTTTCAGCTTTTTTTAAAATTTAATTTTTAATTTAATTTTTTACTACTATATGTCTGTTTATGGATCTCTTTGTGTTTATCCTACTTAGAGTTTATTAGCTTCCTGTATGTGTAGATACATTTTCAAAAATAAATTCAGGAAATTCTGGGACATCCCTGGAGGTCTAGTTGTTAAGACTCTGTGCTTCCACTGCAGGGGGCATGGCTTCGATCCCTGGTTTGGGAACTAGGATCCCACATGCCACGTGACCAACCAACCAACCAACCAACCAACAAATAAATAAATAAATTCAGAAGTTTTCAGCCATTATTGCTTTGAATATTTTTTCTGCTTCGTCCTTTCTTTTCTCTTCTCTAGCTGCTCCCATTATGTGCATGCCTGTGTGCTTAATGATGACGCACATTTCTCTGCTACAGCCTTCACTTCTCTTTATTTTAAAATTGTCTCTTATATTCAGATTGCATAATCTCTATTGATCTATCTTCAATTTGCTTTCAACTTTGGCCAGTTCAAATTTACTGTTGAACCCCTCTTGTGAATTTTTTCTTTATTGGAGTATAATTTCTTTACAATGTTGAGTTAGTTTCTGCTGTACAATGAAGTGAATCAGCTATATGTGTATGTATATCCCCTCCTTCTTGGACCTCTCTCCCACCCCCCATCCCACCTATCTAGGTTGTCACAGAGCACCGAGCTGAGCTTCCAGTGATTATAGCATGTTCCCACTCTCTACCTATTTTATGCATGGTAGTGTATATATGTCAATCCTAACCTCCCAATTTATCCCACGCTCCCATTACCCCCCTGTGTCCACATGTCCGTTCTCTACATCTAAATCTCTATTCCTGCCCTGCAAATAGTTTCATCTGTACCATTTTTCTAGAGTCCACATATATGCTTAAATATGAGATACTTGTTTTTCTCTTTGTGGTTTCACTCTGTATGACAGAGTGAAGGTCCATCCACATCTCTTACAAATGACCCAATTTCACTCCTTTTTAAGGCTGAGTAATATTTCATTGTATATATGTACAACATCTTCTTTATCCATTCATCTGTCATTGGACATTAGGTTGTTTCCTTGTCCTGGCTACTGTAAATAGTGCTACAATGAACACTGGGGTACATGTGTCCTTTTGAATTATGGTTTTCTCAGGGTATATGCCCAGTAATAGGATTGCTGGGTCATATGTAGTTCTATTTTTAGTTTTTTAAGGAACCTCCATACTGTTCTCCATAGTGGCTGAATCAATTTACATTCCCCTCAACAGTGCAAGAGTGTTCTCTTTTCTCCACAACCTCTCCAGCCTTTATTGTTTGTAGATTTTTGATGATGGCCAGTGTGAGTTGATACCTCATTGTAGTTTTGATTTGCATTTCTCTAATAATTAGCAATGCTGAGCATCCTTTCATGTGCCCCTTGGCAATCTGTATGTCCTTCTTGGAGAGATGTCTATTTAGGTCTTCTGCGTATTTTTTGATTGGGTTTTTTAGTGTTTTGATATTGAGCTCCATGAGCTATTTGTATATTTTGGAGATTAGTCTTTTGTCTGTTGCTTCATTTGCAAATATTTTCTCCCATTCTGAGGGTTGTCTTTTCATCCTGTTTATGGTTTCCTTTGCTCTGCAAAACTTTTTAAGTTTCATTAGGTCCCATTTGTTTATTTTTGTTTTTACTCATTAAGTGGTGGGTCAAAAAGATCTTGCTGTGGTTTATGTCAAAGAGTGTTTTTCCTATGTTTTCCTCTAAGAATTTTATAGTGTTCAGTCTTACATTTAGGTCTTTAATCCATTTTGAGTTTATTTTTGTGTATGGTGTTAGGTAATGTTCTAATTTCATTCTTTTACATGTAGCTGTCCAGTTTCCCCAGCACCACTTATTGAAGAGTCTGTCTTTTCTCCATTGTATGTTCTTGCCTACTTTGTCACAAATTAGGTGACAATATGTGTGTGGGTTTATCTCTGGGCTTTATATCCTGTAACCATTGATCTATATTTCTGTTTTTGTGCCAGTACCATACAATCTTGATTCCTGTAGCTTTGTAATATAGTTTGAAGATGGGGTGCCTGATTCCTCCAGCTCTGTTTTTCTTTCTCAAGATTGCTTTGGCTGTTCAGGGTCTTTTGTGTTTCCATATAAGTTTTAAAAATTTTTTGTTCTAGTTCTGTGAAAAATGTCATTGGTAATTTGATAGGGATTGCATTGAATGTGTAGATTGCTTTGGGTAGTATAGTCGTTTTCACAATATCAATTCTTCCAATCCAAGAGCATGGTATAACTCTACATCTGTTTGTGTCCTCTTTGATTTCTTTCATCAATATCTTATAGTTTTCTGTATACAGTTCTTTTGCCTCCTTAGGTAGGTTTATTCCTAGGTATTTTATTCTTTGTGTTGCAATGGTAAATGGGATTGTTTCCTTAATTTTTCTTTCTGGTCTTTCATTGTTATTGTATAGGAATGCAAGAGATTTCTGTGTATTAATTTTGTATCCTGCAACTTTACTAAATTCATTGATTAGCTCTAGTAGTTTTCTGGTAGTGTCTTTACGATATTCTATGTATAGTATCATGTCATCTGCAAACAGTGACAGTTTTACTTCTTCCTTGCCAATTTGGATTCCTTTTCATTTCTTTTTCATCTCTGATTGCCATGGCTACGACTCCCAAAACTATGTTGATTAATAGCAGCAAGAGCAGACATCCTTGTCTTGTTCCTGATCTTAGAAGAAATACTTTCAGTTTTTCACCATTGAGAATAGTTTGCTGTGGATTTGTCATATATGGCCTATATTATGTTGAAGTAGGTTCCCTCTCTGCCCATTTTCTGGAGAGTTTTTAATCATAAATAGGTGTTGAATTTTGGCAAAAGCTTTTTATGCATCTATTGAGATGATCATATGGGTTTTATTTTTCAGTTTGTTGAGATGGTGTATTACATTGATTGATTTGCATATATTGAAGAATCCTTGCATTCCTGGGACAAATCCCACTTGATAATGGTGTATGATCCTTTTAATATGTTGTTGGGTTCTGTTTGCTAGTATTTTGTTGAGGATTTTTGTGTCTATGTTCATCAGTGTTATTGTCCTGTAATTTTCTTTTTTTGTGGGTGGTGTCTTTGGTTTTGGTATCACAGTGTTCATGGTCTTGTAGAATGAGTTTGGCAGTGTTCCACTCTCTGCAAGTTTTTGGAAGAGTTTGAGAATGATAGGTGTTAGCTCTTCTCTAAATGTTTGTTAGAATTCGCCTGTGAAACCATCTGGTCCTGGACTTTTGTTTGTTGGAAGATTTTTAATCACAATTTCCATTTCATTACTTGTGATTGGTCTGTTCATATTTTATATATTTTCCTGGTTCAGTCTTGGGAGGTTATACTTTTTTAATAATTTGTCCATTTCTTCCATGTTGTCCATTTTATTGGCATATAGTTGCTTGTAGTAGTCTCTTATGATCCTTTGTGTTTCTGCAGTTTCAGTCATAACTTTTCCTTTTTCACTTCTAATTTTATTAATTTGACTCCTCTCCCTTTTTTTCTTGATGATTGTTTCTAAAGGTTTATCAGTTTTGTTTATTTTCTCAGAGAACCAGCTTTTAGTTTTATTGATCTTTGCTTTTGTTTTCTTTGTTTCCATTTAATTTATTTCTGCTGTGATCTTTATGATTTCCTCCCTTCTGCTAATTTTGGGTTTTGTTTGTTTTTCTTTCCCTAGTTGCTTTAGGTGGAAGTTTAGGTTGTTTATTTGAGATTTTTCTTGTTTCTTGAGGTAGGATTATATTGCTATAAACGTCCCTCTTAGAACTGTTTTGCTGCATCCCATAGGTTTTGGGTTGTCAAGTTTTCATTGTCATTTGTTTCTATGTATTTTTTAAATTTCCTCTTTGATTTCTTCAGTGATATCTTGGTTATTTAGTGGCACACTGTTTAGCCTCCATGTATTTGTGTTTTTTACAGTTTTTTTCCCCTGTAATTGATATATAGTCTCATAGTGTTGTGGTCGAAAAGATACTTGATATGATTTCAATTTTCTTAAATTTTCCAAGGCTTGATTTGTGACCCAAGATGTGGTCTATCCTGGAGAATATTCTGTGTGCATTTGAGAAGAAAGCAGTATTCTGCTGCTTTCAGATAGAATGTCCTGTAAATCAGGGGTCTTTATTTTAAAGTCTACCTTGTCTGATAGGAGCACTGCTATACTTGCTTTCTTTTGATTCCCAATTGCATGGAATATCTTTTTCCATCCCTACACTTTCAGTTTCTATGTGTCCCTAGGTCTGAAATGCATCTCTTGTAGACAGCATATGTATGGGTCTTGTTTTTGTATCCATTCAGCTAGTTTGTGTCTTTTTGTTGGAGCACTTAATCCATTTACATTCAAGGTTATTATTGATATGTATGTTCCTATTACCATTTTCTTAATTGCTTTGGGTTTGTTTTCTTAGGTCTTTTTCTTCTCTTGTGTTTCCTGCCTAGAGAAGTTCGTTTAGCATTTGTTGTAAAGCTGGTTTTGTGGTGCTGAATTCTCTTAGCTTTTGCTTTCCTGTAAAGTTTTTGATTTCTCCATCAAATCTGAGATCTTGCTGGGTTGAGTAATCTTGGTTGTAGGTTTTCCCCTTTCATCACTTTAAGTATGTCCTGCCACTCCTTTCTGGCCTGCAGAATTTCTGCTGAAACATCAGCTGATAACCTTTTGGGGATTCCTTTGCAGGTTATTTGTTGCTTTTCTCTTGCTGCTTTTAATATTTTTTCTTTGTATTTACTTTTTGTGAGTTTGATTAACATGTGTCTTGGTGTGTTTCTCCTTGGCTTTATCCTGTATGGGACTCTCTGCACTTCCTGGACTTGGGTGGCTATTTCCCCTTGTTAGGGAAGTTTTCAACTCTAATCTCTTCAAATATTTTCTCAGACCCTTTCTCTTTCTCTTCTTCTTCTGGGACCCCTATAATTCGAATGTTGGTGCATTTTATGTTGTCCCAGTTGTCTCTGAGACTGTCCTCATTTCTTTTCATTCTTTTTTCCTTATTCTGCTCCTTGGCAATTATTTCCACCATTCTGTCTTCCAGCTCACTTATTCGTTCTTCTACCTCAGTTATTCTGCTATTGATTCCTTCTAGTGTGTTTTTCATTTCAGTTTTTGTGTTGTTCATCTCTGTTTGTTTGTTCTTTAGTTCTTCTAGATCTTTGTTAAACATTTCTTGTATCTTCCCAATCTGTGCCTCTATTCTATTTCTGAGACCTTGGATCATGTTTACTATCATTACTCTGAATTCTTTTTCAGGTAGATTGCCTATTTCCTCTTCATCTCGTGTGATTTTACCTTGCTGCTTCATCTGCAACATCTTTCTCTGTCATTTCATTTTTTGTAACCTACCGTGTTTACAGTCTCCTTTCCACAGGCTGCAGGGTTGTGGTTCCTCTTGCTTCTGTTATCTGCCCCTTGGTGAATGAGGTTGGTCCAGGGGCTTGTGTAGGCTTGCTGGTGTCAGGGACTGGTGTCTGCACTCTGGTGGTTAGAGCTGAGTCATTTTCCTCTGATTGTCAGGGCCACGTCAGGTGATGTGTTTTGGGGTGTCTGTGAGTTTAGTACAACTCTAGGCAGCCTGTCTGCTGATGGGAGGTTCTGTGTTCCTGTCTTGCTAGTTGTTTGGTGTGAGGTATCCAGCACAGAAACCTTCAGGCAGTTGGGTGGAGCCAGGCCTTGGTGTTGATATGGAGACCTCCGGGAGCACACACACGGATTAATGTTCCCTGGGCCTGGGAATTTTCTGACGTGCTAGCCTCCTGGACTTGGTGCTTCCACACTGGAGGCCTAGGCCTGACCCCTGCCTGGGGAACCAAGAGCCTGAAAGCTGCACATTGTGGCCAGAGAAAAATGAAAGAAAAGAAAAGAAGAAGAAGAAAAGAAAAGAAAAAAGAACTGAAAAGAAAACAAACAGAGAAACAAAACCGAAGACAAATAGCAAAAACCAAAGCAAACAAACAGCAGCAACAACACAACACACACACAGAGAAAAAAAATGAGAACAAACAAACAAAAGAATTAAAAAATAAGAATGGTCAATATGGACTAAACTAACAAAACAAAAAATGAAAAATAACACAAAAACAGAATGCAAACAAAAACAAGCAAAGAACGCATAAAATATACACATAAAAACCATTAAAAGAAGAAAAAATAAAACAAGAAACATAGAACAAAACAAGAAAAAAACACAAAACAATGAAAAATAAAGTAAAAATAGAAAAATAAAAAATATATATTAAAAATAATAAATATATAAAAAATAAATATAAAAAATATTAAAAGCAACAACGCCAGCAACTGAACAAAATGAGACAAACAAAAAAATAATAGTAATAAGAATATTTTTCTGGGCCTCTTTGGTCAGTGTCCTTTTTCCCACAGTGAGCCAGAGTCAATCCCTGCCTCACCAGGAGGCTTTCCAATACCTTTAGGGTGGTCTCTGGCCTTACTGTGGGCACTGTGGGACCAGCTCAGACTCTGACCTGACCTGACTCCCACGTGTACTTGCCCCTAAATTCCACTGCTGCAAAGGCTAGACCGGTCTCAATTGTGGGAACATTCATTGTCTATTCAGGTATTTCACAGATGCAGGATTTACCAAGCTGATCTCAGGGATTTAATTTGCTGCTCGTGCAGCTGCACGGAAATATTTCCATTCCTCTTCCTTAGTCACACTGCCCTTGCATCTTAGCCCCACCTCTGTGTGTGCACCACCCTTAGGTGTCTGTTGCTTGCCCATGCAAGAGGGAGAAAAAACATCGGCTGATAGGTACACACTTACTCACTCAGGCCAGGGAGAGGTACGGCGGCCACAACTGGGGGGCAGCTACAATTAGGGTGTGTGTGAGTTGCCTGTGGCAGCCTGGACCAGTAAGCACTTGCAATAGACTGTGGCACACTCGCTCTGTTGGGAGTCCTTCCCAGTGCCTGCAGAAGCAGGAGCTGGCATGTGAGGGTGATGGCATCCCCACCCCCCGTGCTCCACTCAACAATGGCACCTCACTTTCTAGGCAGACCGTGCTTCCTCTAGGGGCATGCCTGGCCATGCATGACCTCACTCCAGGCCCCTCTGCTGTAACCATGCAGCTAACAGCACTCCTCTCCCCGGCTCCATTCTCCTAACTGCATGCTTTAGCACTCAGCCCCCACCAGCATTGGAGGACTCCCGTCCCAGGCAGGGATGATTCTTAAAGAGGCTTTGGGATGGGTGGCCCTCAGGCCCCCAGAGCCAATGTGGTTGGAGGAGACCGCAGCCCAAGGGCTGTGTGGCCCCCTCATATGGAACCCCCTCCCAGTGCCTGCAGAGGGTGAAGAAGCTGGCGGGTGGGAAAAGGGGTTGTAACTGTAGCCCCACCCCTTGCACACTACTCAACAATGACACCTTGCTTCTGTGGTGCTCTGGACTTTTTCCGAAAACTTTCTTGGTTGTGGAGTTCATTACTCCTGTCCCTTCAGGCTGTCTTTTCACAGTTAACAGCTGTGTCCTCCCTGGGTCCATGCTCCAAACCCCACTTTCCAGCACCCAGCCCCCCTTCACAACAGGCAACCCACGACTCAGGCTGGAATGTGCAGAGCTGTGGTGTAGACCATATGTTTGCAGTTCTTACTTTGTCCTGTCTTCCACAGATCATCTGCTGCTTTCTCCTTTGGTCTCCCGAAGGTCCTTTTCTCTCCCAGCTGATTTCACCATCATGAGGGAGTTTTTCTGAGTGTGGTGAGGACTCACCACTCACTTTCAGCTTCCTGCCAGGTTGCTGGTCCCTTTTTTAACTCCTCTTTTCTTTTTTTCTTCTTTCTTTCATCCTACCCAGTTGTGAGGGGATTTTTCTTGTCCTTTTAGGTGTCTGAAGTCTTCCGCTAAGGTTCAACAGGTGCTCTATGAGAATTGTTCCATTTGTAGATGTGTTCTTGATGTACTTGTGAGAAGTGATGAATTCTGGGTCCTCCTATTCTGCCATCTTGATTCCTCTCCCCATTCATCCATTATTGACACTTAGGCTGCTTCCATGTCTTTACTATGCTGCTATGAATGTGGGGGTGCAGATATCTTTTTGAGTTAGTGTTTTAATTTCTTTTGGATAATGTTTTCATTTCTTTTGGATATATTCCCAGATGTGGAATTGCTGGATCATATGGTAGTTCTATTTTTAATTTTTTGAGGATCCTCCATACTATTTTCCATAGTGGCTGTACCACTTTACAATCCCACCAATAATGCACAAAGATCCCTTTTGTTCACATCCATGCCAACATTTGTTATACTTGTCTTTTTGATGATGGCCATTCTAGCAGGCATGAAGAGATATCTCATTGTGGTTTTGATTTGAGTTTCCCTAATGACTAGTGATGTTGAGCTTCTTTTCATGTACCCGTTGGTCTTTCATTTATCTTCTTTGAGGAAATATCTATTCAGGTCCTTTGCCCATTTTAAAATTATGAACCCCTAAATTCTGATGACTCTTCTTCACCAGTGGAAGCAGTCTTCCAATCCCATCTGAGATTGATCTTGCATTGCCTGAGGAAACTATAATTGCCTCCCTGAGGGACTTGCATTGCAAGACACTGCTGATTCTCCTTAGGACCCACCCCACTTACCACTTACCACTCTTTATTTCTAGACCTCTAACTGGACTAGAGTCCTAGCCCCTTTAGACCCCTAAAGGTGAAGTATGAAGTGTAATCCATGAGGAGGTGTGCTACACTCTAAAATAAGTACTTGATTTTTCCAATTTATAGAGACTGAAATCTGGGGAATGTGTGTGGTAATGGATATAAAGAGTATGGGATAATGGTGGAAGAAACATAAATTTGGATCAGGTCAAATTTACTGATATGGGCCCACTAAGCAGAGATTATGAATTAATGTTGCAGCTTAGGGAGTTAGAATGGGCTGCAAAAGTTTGGTTTGTTGACTGAACCATGGACTGAGAGGTGGCCCACAGTGAGTGAACTTGAAACATTAGACCTGCCTTGGTACACTGCAGAGAGAGTAATCAAAGGCTTATGGTGCTTGGAATGTTAGAATGGATTTGTCATCCAAGACCTATCATCGACTCTGGGAGAGTTCAGAGGACACACTTTTCACCATGACTGTGAGAAATAAATTTGTGAGGGTTGCCCCAGCATCTTGAAGAGCTCTGTTACCACTCTTCTCTGTAGACTGGGAACTTAGTGAGAACTGTTGCCAGTGAACTGGGAAAACTCAATGTAATGGGTATAATTGGATCAGGAGGTGGCAGGGGCCATGTGGCTGCAAGGTGGGTGTGGTTACCATAATGAATAGCAGATTTAAAGCGGAAATTAGAATAGCTTGACTTTCAGAGGCCTGTGGTATTGGCTAGTTGACCATGGTGTTCCAAGAAGTGAAATAGATAGGCAGTCAACAAAATTTTTACTTTATCTGTATAAGTATATTTCTAGGTCAAGTAAACAAAAATCTAACTTGAATCATAAGAACATAGAGTCATGACCCCTCAGTCAATTCTCAGACTTGATCCTGTTTACAGGTCCAGAATTCCTTGAAGGAAAGAGAGGCCAGGTTTCCTTGAGGAAGAACCATGATATACTGCCAAAAATTTATACTGTTAATCTTCCTCCCAGCCTTCCCCAGAGAGACATACAGCCTTTTACAAGGGTGACTGGGAAAAAGGAAATAATCAGACCTTTTGGGAACTACCAGACACTTACTCTGAACTCACACCGATTCCAGGAGATCCAAAATGTCACTGTGGTCCAGCAATTAGAATAGGGGCTATGGAAGGCAAGTGGTCAATGGAGTTTTAGCTCAGATCTATCTCACAGTAGGCTCGATGGGTCCCTAACCCCATTCTGTAGTTATTTTCCAAGTTCTGGAATGCATAATTGGAATAGACATACTCAGCAACTGGCAGAATCTCCACTTTGTTTCCCTGATCTCTGGAGTGAGAGCTATTATGGTGGGAAAGACCAAGTGGAAGCACTAGAACTGCTTCTACCTAGAAAAATAGTAAACCAAAAGCAGTACTGCACTCCTGAAGGGATTGCAGAGAATGGTACCACCATCAAAGATTTGAAAGTTGCAGGGATGGTGATTTCCACCACACCTCCACGATTCGACTCGCCTATTTATCCTGTGCAGAAGATAGATGGATCTTGGATAATGACAGTAGATTATTGTACGCTTAACTGGTTAGTGACTGTACTTGCAACTGCTGTACCAGATGTGGTTTCATTGCTTGAGCAAATTAACAAACCCCTGGTACCTTGTATGCAGCTACTGATCTGGCAAATAATCTTTTTCTCCATCTCTGTTAGTAAAGACCACCAGAAGCCGTTTGATTTCAGCTGGCAAGGTCAGCAGTACATTTTCACTGTTCTATTTTAGAGTTATATCAACTCTCCAGCCCTATGTCATAATTTAGTTTGTAGGCTTGCCTTTCCTTCCGTAAGACATCACACTACTCCATTACATTGATGACACTGTTATGATTGAACCTAATGAGCAAGAAGTAGCAACCGCTCTAGGCTTATTAGTAATACATTTTTGTTTCAGAGGGTGAGAAATAAATCCAACAAAAATCCCGGGGACTTCCACCTCAGTGAAATTTCTAGAGGTCCAGGGGTGTGGAGCAAGTCGAGATATCCCTTCTATGTGAAGGATAAGTTGTTGCATCTGGCCTCTCCTATTACCAAGGAAGAGGCACAACCCCTAGTGAACCTCTATTTTTTCTTGGCCATGCCATGCAGCTTGCAGAATCTTAGTTCCCCAACCAGGGATTCAACCCAGGATCATGGTAGTGAAAGCACTGAGTCCTCACCACTGGACCGACAGAGAATTCCCCTCTAGTGAACCTCTTTGGGTTTTAGAATCAACATAGTCCTCATTTGGGTGTGTTACTCTGGTCCCTTTACCAAGTGACCCAAAGCTGCTAGTTTTGAATGGAGCCCAGAACAAGAGAACAGTCTGCAACAGATACAGCCTGCCATGCAACCTGTTCTGCTACTTAGGTTATGTGATCCAGCAGATCCAATGGTACTGGTGTCAATGGCAGATAGTGATGCAGTTTGGGTTCTTTGGCAGACCTCTATATGTGAATCAGAGCATAAACCCAAAACGGAGCAAAGCCCTGCCATCCTCTGTGGATAACTACTCTCCTTTTGAGAAGCAGCTTTTGGCTTTCGATTGGTCCTTAGTAGACAGAATGCTTAACCATGGAAAGCCATGTTACCATACAATGCGAGCTGCCCATCGTGAACTGGGTGTTATCTGACCCACTATACCATAAAGTTGGGTGTATACGGCAGCACTCCATCGTCAGACAGAAGTGGTATATATGATATTAGCCCTGAGAAGGCCCTGAAGTCACCAGAAATTTACATGAAGAGGTGGGCCAAACACCCATGGTCCCTACTCCTGGTACACTGCCTTCTCTTTCCCAGCCTGTAAGTATGGCCTCATGGGGAGTTCCCTGCCATCCCTTGACAGAGAAAGAGAAGACTTGAGCTTGTGATGATTCCTCACAATATTCAGGCATCACGCAGAAGTAGACAGCTACAGCATTTTAGCCCCTCTCTGAGACATCCCTATAGGACATTGGTGAAGAGAAATCCTTCCAGTGAGCAGAAATTTGGGCAGTGCACCTGGTTTTTCACTTTGCTTAGAAGGAAAAATTGCCAGTTGTATTATTATATGCTGATCATGGGCTGTGGCCAAAGAGTTGGCTGGATGGTCAGGGACTTGGAAGGAACATGATTGGAAAATTGGTGACAAGGAAGTCTGGGGAAGAGGTATGTAGATAGACCTCTCTGAATGGATGAAAAACATGAAGATATTTGTGTCCCATGTGAATGATCGCCAAAGAGTGATCTCAGCAGAGAAGGATTTTAATAATCAAGTGGATACCATGACCAGTTATGTGGATGTCAGTCAACCTCTTTCACCAGCCACTTTTGTCATCGCCCAATGGGCTCAGCAACATGGACTTTCATTCGTCAGGGTTGACGTGATTAGAGCCACTACTAAGTGCCTAATCTGTCAGCAGCAGGGACTAACACTACGTCCTTGACATAACATCATTCTCTAGGGTGATTAGCCAGTAACTTTGTGGATTTTACCACTTCCAGCAGGGAAGGGGCAGCGTTTTGTTCTTACTGGAATAGACACTTACTTTAGAAACAGATTTGCCTTCCCTTAATGCTATGCTTTTGCCACAACTACCATCAATGGGCTTACGGAATGCCTTATCCACCATTATGGTATTCCACATAACATTTCTTCTGTTCAAGGAACTCACTTCACAGAAAAAGAAGTGTGGCAATGGGCCCGTGCACATGAAATTTACTGATCTTACCATATTCCCCATTATGCCAAAGCAGCTGATTTGATAGAATTAGCAGAATGGCTTTTTAAAGACACAGTGACAGTGCCAGCTATGTGACAGCACCTTGCAGGGCCAGGGCAAGGTTCTCCAGAAGACTGTATATGCTCTGAATCAGTGCCCATTATATGTGCTGTTTCTCCCATAGCCAGGATTCACAGGCCTAGGAGTCAAGGTGTGAAATGGAAGTGGCACCACTTACTATTACCCCTAGTGACCCACTAGCAAAATTTTGGCTTCTTGTCCTCAAGACCTTATGCTCTGCTGGCCTAGAGGTCTTAGTTCCTGTGGGAAGAACAATTTGACCAGGAGATATAACAACAATTCCATTAAGCTGGAAGTTAAAATTGTCACTTGGCCTCTTTGGGTTCCTCATGCCTCTGAATCAATAGGCAAAGAAGGGAGTTGCTGTGCTGGCTGAGGTGTTTGATCCGACCGCCAAGGGGAAATTGAACTACTATTCCACAACAGAAGTAAGAAAGAATGTCTTAGTTCAGGCTGCTATACTAGGGTACCATAGACTGGATGGATTAAACAATAAACATTTATTTCTCACAGTTCTGGAGGCTATAAGTCTGAGATCAGGGTATCAGCATAGTTGGGGTCTTGGTGAGGACCTTCTTCCTGATTATGTCCTCACATGGTCTTCCTTGGTGCATGCATTCAGAAAGAGAAATCCTGTGTCTCTTCCCCTTTTGTAAGGGCATTAACCCCATCATGATGGCTCCATTTTCATGACCTAATCTAATCCATATTACCTACAAAAGGCCTCACCTCCAAATACCAGCATACTGAGAATTAGTGTAAGCAGATGGATTAGGGGGTCTTTGGAGAAAGCGAACCAGGAATGGCTTTCTTGACATAAGAGAACCCAATTTGGCCTAAGACATTTTGTTACCTAAACCTGGCTGCAATGCTTGCCCTTGAACAGGTCTCAGTAATCAACAATCATAAGGGGAAAAAAGAAATGCAGGAACAGAGAAGAGGCAGTCAAACAACAGTACAGTGATAAAGCAGAGTCCTAGCTCCTCCTCAAGGGATATACATATTAATATATCTTTGAGTTCTGTAGGAACTAAGGCTCCCACCCAGGTGAAGGATGGAATGATGATGTTGACCCTCCAGACTTCAACTAAAGCTCAGACTCTGTTGACCTTTACCCAATTCTATGCTGAATTCTCTCTCAAGTTCCTTCATAAATATGCACATACCCTTAGATTCAAATTTCCCCAATTTTGCTGTTTGGGAACATACTGCTTTGGGAAAGAGCCCCAGTATTCTCCTTATTTGTTGCAAGTAATAATAAATCCTTCCTTCTCCCATGCCTTGGCTTGGTTGTATCTTTTGGCTCAATACCTACCAAAAGGTGAACCCAGTTTTCAGGTAACATTAGGATTTTAACCTGTGTACTTTGGGGGGACACATTCAGCCCATAGCAAAGAGTATGCCTGGAATCCCTTGGGGCATCTCTCAGTATTATCGTGTCCTGTGGTTAAAGTCAGTGGAAGATACAACAACTCAGGACTACTAATGGCCCAGGAATGGAAGTTTGGGTCACTCCACCAGGTAAAGAATTAAAACAAGCTGAAGTGCCTAATGAAGGCAAAGGGAATGCTGAATGGGTAGTAGAAGAAGGTGATTATAAATACCAGCTACAACTACAAGACCAGTTATAGAACCAAGGACTATAACTGTCATCAGTATTTCTTTCTTATTTTGTTATAAGTATGTGTGTGTGTTTGTGTGTGTGTGTGTGTGTATCTCTACATATTTATATAAAACAAATATATTTGTTTTCTTCTCTATCTTTCTTATCCTCTTATCATATAAGATAAGATATATCGGCTTTACATAACAGTATTTAAGTATTGCTAACATTACATCATAGTATTTAAGTTATGGAATATCAAGGGGAAGAGTAAACATAACCCAAAGACTTTGTATCCTCTTCTGGAGAACAGCTTAGGGTGATTTTCCTTATATGTAAGATGGTTGTATCAGGTGGAAGTGTGACCTTGTTATTGTCTTTACTTGGAGATGTAGTATGAGTTAATGAGATGTGTATGGGTGCCTAGTTGACAAGGAGTAGAAATGTGATAGTTACTTTTATATGTTGGGGACGTAGGAATAAATTGGGAGACTGGGCTTGACAAATACACACTGCTATGCAATAGATATCTAATAAGGACCTACTGTATAGCACAGGGAACTCTTCTCAATATCTGTAATGACCTATATGGGAAAATAATCTAAAAAAGAGTGGACATATGTATATATATAACTGACACACTTCACTGTACAGCAGAAACGAATGCAATATTGTAAATCAACTATACTCTAATAAAATTTAATTAAAAAATAATAAAAGAAATACACACAATATTAAGTGGGGATAATAAAATTGGTCATTATGACTTATCATAGACTTCTTATAGAATGCATATTTTACAATCTTTGAAGCAGTTTATTAGTGTCAATGACATTGGGAAATAACACTTGTCCTATTGTTACCAGGCTACTGTCCCAGAATGAGACCACTGTGTGATTTTTGTGTGTCAATTTCGCTGGACCACAGTACCCAGATATTTGGTCAAACATTCTGGGTGTTTTTGTGAAGGTATTTTTTAAAGTAAGATTACCACTTAAATCAGTAGACTTGGTGTCTAATGCAAGTTTGTGTGCCTGGCACACTGTGAGGCCAAACAAACTGAAACACTGGAGTTTGGAGCAGAGAAAGTTTCCTTGCATGACCAGGCAAGGAGAACATGTGGCTCATGCCCAAAAAATCCAAACTCCCTGATGATTTTCAGGGGAGTGTTTTTATAGGCAAAACTTAGGGTGAGGGCTGCAGGGTGTGTGACTTTCTTCTTAATGATTGGTGGTGAGGTAACGGTGGTATTCCAGGAATCCTGTGCTCAGCATGCAGTTACCATCCTCCACCTGGGTGGGGGCCTTAGCACCTGTAGAAGAAGAACTCAAAGATAATTATTATGGATATCTCTTTAGGAGGAACCAGGACCCTGCTTTATGGCTGCACTATTGTTCCGTGACTGCTCCTCCTTTCTGCATTCCCTACAAACAAGAAACGGGGGACAAGGAAAGGCTTTTGTACTTGGAAAGTTCCCACAGAGTCCTGCTCAGTTTCAGACTGTGTAAAGCAGATTACGTACCATAATGTGGATGAATCTCATCCAATCAGTTGAAGGCCTTTTTAGAAAAAAACAACCTCCCAGAAGATGAGGGAATTCTGCCAGCAAGCATTTAGACCTGAACTGCAGCTATACCCTGGGCCTCCAGCTGGCAGCCTACTCTGCAGACATTGGACTTGCCAAACCTCCACAATCACATAAGCTAATTCTTTAAAATAAATCTTTGTCTATGTATATACAACCTGTTGGTTATGCTTCTCTGGAGAGCCCTGACTGACATCATTCATACAGGCAGTTTCTCTTGCCTGCTTTTCCTTCAGTGCATGGGTCATACTTTCCTGTTTCTTTGCATGTCTCATAATTTTTTTTGGAAATTGCACGTTTTAGATACTATATGGTAGCAACTCTGAGTACTATCCCCCCTACCCCCACCCCCTGCCGATCCCAGGGGTTTGTTATTGTTATTTGCTTGCTTACTTGTGTGTAGTGACTTACTTGGCTGGATTATTTTCATGATGTCTGTTACCCCTCCTTCTCTTTTTTCCCCCATCTCCACAGGGGGAAGTCTCTAAGGATGCTCCTCAGGGGACATTATGTATATGCACCTTATGTAAGGCCACAGTCCCCCCTGGGATGACAGTGGTTTTAGCAGTCTTTATTTGACTATCTTTTTTCCTGACTATGCCCAGCTATTACAAAGATTACTCTATTGTTTTCAATGAGTCCTGGGAATAAATGGCCTCATAGACTAATCCAACCAAATTCAGACTTCTTTTGTGAGGGAACAGAGAGTAGAGGTGGAGAGGAGAGTGAAGATTTGGAAAACTTCACTTGCCTAGTGAGGAGCTAGAGAATGTTGTCTATGGTTAGTGAAAAGCTTTAAGTGTATTGATTATTACTGCTGTTAGATATAATTGAAAACACAGTTAAAACACAGCTAAAAATATCAATATAACTATGTAGGAGGTAGTAGTGGTGAAAGAACCTAAATTCTTTCTATTATAGTAGGAAAATAACCAATGTCTATTGGTTAATCAAGAAATAGTGATTTGACCCAACCAAGAGATATTGAGGTGACCATAAAAGAATTGAAGTCAGAACCAGTTAAAAGTGGTTACCTCAAAGGAGCATGTCTAAAAGGCAGGGAAACTCATTTAGAGGCCCTCATTCCCTCTCCCTTTCTTCTCTCCCTGCCTTCTTCCCTTTGTCCTTACACCTTTCCCTCTCTCTCCCTCTTTTTTTCCTTTCCCTCTCTCCTTCTTGCTCTCTCCGTCTTTTTTTAACTCTCTCTCGTTAGCCTTTCTGTACTATTTTATATGTTAAACATGTGCAGTTATTACTTGCATTACAATTTCATTAAACTATTTAAAGATTTGCTCAGTAAACATTAGAAATTAGATTACTCAAGAGAACAAGAGGTTTTTTTTTTAAGTACTTGAGGGTCACTCAATTATTAAGTGATATGCAAGTTATACAACATTCTTCTCTATTTATTAAGGCATGTCCCCATGTACCTTAGGATATTCTTAATGTGAGTCATTATAGACCATTGTCTGCCCTTAGAAATACTAAAATTGCATTCTTTGAGATGATCCACCCACCAAAAAAAACCCCAACCCCCAAAGCAACTCTCCCTCCAAACCAAATTCTGTCTCCTTTGAAGAAATAGTTCCCAAAGTCAGTGTTTGAAATTTGTTCTGACTCCAGAGGGCTCTTCATAGCTTTCTCTTTTCCTGTTCTCTCTGTAAACCAGTGGACCTATAGTTTAGTCTGTATCTCCAATGAATACATCATTTACTTCCCAGCTGCCTTTCACCACAGCCTTCACTGTTTTTAGAACACCCTTAGGTTTAAACATTTCTCACTCTGTTGCAAATGAAGTCAGTTCCTTTGGGAAGATATTTGGAGCTCTCTGTTCTGTGGTTTGCTTCTTTCTCTGTTCTCTGGTATGATTCTCCCCCCGGGCAAAATCTCTGAGCAGTGACTCTGGTGCTGGAGGTGGGAACAATGTCAGGCTTCTCTCCGAGTGACACGCTTGCATTAGGAGCTGAGTGCTCATTGGAGTGGTGGGCAACAGTCTCAGAACTTTTCTTGCCTCTCTTGGCATGGAAACTTGTTCCATGAGCTGGGTAAGGGGTGATCAGGGCTCCAGTATTGGAGTATTCTCAAGGTAGAGCCTCCATCCCAGGAGTGTTGGTTGTGAAGAAGAAGGGAACCCCTACCTTTCAGCCACACTCCCCTGGAACTTATCCTTAGCAAGAAGAGGCCAAGGGCAGGATGAGAAATGTTGACTTCTGCCTCTCCCAGGAGGACAGTCCTCTGACTGGGAGGAAGGGTGAGAAGGAGCTCTGTGTTCTTGACTGTAACAGTATGGAGTAAAGTTTCCATCTCACTGAGCTGGGAGAGGGGATGAGCATGGATTTTGGTTCAAATAATGTTTCAACTATTTTTACTGAATTTTAGTAAATTTTCTTGAATAACTTTTAAAATTTACTATATGCCCTTAGGACCATTTGCAGAGACTTACATTTAAAATATAGTAATTTTCAGTAGTTGACTGGTCTGCAGAGCTTTTCACACTGTTGCGCTAGAAGTGGAACTCTCACCCGGGTGCCACTTTAATTTGTTCTCAGGAGTACCCAGAGCCTGCTGGAGCCAGGGCATGCTGATTATATGTGAGTTCAGAATTAAACCACCATTTCCTGTTGTGGTTATGTATGTGGGAAAGGATGGTGTAGGGAGAGTCTTCCAAATGCTTATCAGACCCAGAGCATGGCAGGTGACTCACACACATGTGCATTGTCTCCTCCCTCCCTCCCTTCCTCCCTCCCTCCCCACCCACTTCTTCCCTCTTCCCACTCACACATTCACAACAACCTATCCAACCACACCAGCTCATGGCAATCCTACCTCACCCTGTCACTCAAGTCCAGCCTTGTCATCCCACACACCACTTCTATGTTGGCCATAGTGAGAATGATCAAGTGGAAGAGGCTCCAGTGAGGAGCCTATCCTTGGACTCCAGGAGAGGCCTCAGTGGGCTGAGCCCCTCATTGTCCATCCTGAGCCTCTTCCACTCCTGGCTGGGTGGAGTTGTGGACAGGGTTACAGGTCCCAGGGATTCTTCTATGGTTGTGGCCCAACATACTGGCTGCTACCAGAGCAAAGGGGGACCTGGGTTCCCCGTGTCCCAGCGCGGAGACATATATGGAGATAAGGGTCCTTGAGTGATCAGGAATGGAGCATGTAGTCTCTTTGAACTCAGATATTCTTCTACCCTGGACACCTTAGAGGGTGGGCAGGGACCGAACCTCCTTCATTCATTTCTGTCCAGATAATCCACTGAGTCCTAGATCATTTTTCAGTTTCAGATCATCTCCCCTCACAGCACACAGACAGGGACAGCCCTTAGCACTCTCCTCAGAGACTTCCATCTCCTGTTCAGCTCTCTCTCTATAAATAATTTTTGTGACAGAAATGTGTCAGAGCTGTTTGGTGTGGTGGAGAAAGAATGTGTCCAAGGTCAGAAGGTGGAGGTGTAAGCTCCTTCCCCTTCCAAGTGTGTGGCCCCGGACACCAAATAAGGTCACACAATACCCTCAATGTCCATTCATGTCATCACAAATGGCAGGATTTCCTTATTTTTAATGGCTGAATAGTATTCCTATATATATAATATATTATATATCTCATTTTCCTTTCTTAAATATTTTATTGAAGTGTAGTTGCTGTACAATATTATGTTAGGTTCAGCCATACAACATAGTGATTCAACAATCAAATACAGTATGAAATGATCACCACAAGTCCAATAACCATCTGTCACCATGCAAAATTATTACAGTATTATCATATATATTCCTCACGTTGTACATTACATAACTATGACTTATTTATTTTATAACTGGAAATTTTTATCTCTCAATCCCCTTCACCTATTTTGCCCAACCCCTACCCCCTTCCTCTCTGGTAACCACCAGTTTTCTCTATCTATAAGTCTGTCTCTGTTTTGTTTTGTTTGTTTCATTTTAAGTGAGATTATATGGTATTTGCTTTTCTCTGTCTTACTTATTTCACTTAGCATACCCTGTAGGTCCAACCATGTTTTTACAAATGGCAATATTTCATTTTTTTTATGACTGAGTAGTATTCCATTGTATATCTATGTACCACATCTTCTTTATCCATTCATCTATTGATGGACATTTAAGTTGCTTTCGTATCTTCGCTATTATAAATGATGCTATTATGAACATTGAGGTGTATGTGTCTTTTCAAATTAGTGTCTTAGTTTTCTTTGAGTAAATACCCAGAAGTGGAATTGCTGGATTGTATCATAGTTCTATTTTTAATTTTTTGAGGAACTTCTATACTGTTTTTCACAGTGGCTGTACCAGTTTACCTTCCCACCAACACTGCATGAGGGTTCCCTTTTCTCCAGATCCTCATCAACACTTTTTATTTGTTGTCTTTTGATGATAGCCATTCTGACAGGTGTGAGGTGATCTCTCAATGTGGTTTTGATTTGTATTTACCTGATAATGAGTGATATGGATCATCTTGTCGTGTATGTTGGCCATCTGTATGTTTTCTTTGGAGAAATGTCTATTTAGTTCCTCTGCCCATTATTTTTTTTTTTTGGCCATGCTGCACAGTTTACAGGATCTCAGTTCCCCAACCAGGGATTGAACCTGGACCACAGCAGTGAAAGCTCAGAATCCTAACCACTAGCCTCTGCCCATTTTATAATTGAGTTATTTGTTTTTTGATATTAAGTTGCATACCACATTTTCTTTATCCATTCATCCATCCATGGACACTTAGGTTGTTTTCATGTCTTGCTATTGTGAATAATGCTGCAGTGAATATGGGGGTGCACATATCTCTTTGACACACTGATTTCATTTCCTTCAGCTATATACCCAGAAGTGGAATTACTGGATCATATGGTAGTTATCTTTTTAATTTTTTGAGGAACCTCCATTCTGTTTTTCAGAGTAGATCTACCAATTTATATTTCCAGTAGAGCACTTTCATACAGGAATGAGTGTGTCCCTGGGGGAGCAGTGCTTGCTGCTTGAATGGGCACCAGAAAGGACAGAACTGGAGGGATCTGGAGAGGGGGACTGGAGCACAGAGAGTGGGGAAACCCGGGGGTATGTACCTGTTATGCGTTGAGTTGTGTCCTCCAAGAAAGATATATTGAAGTCCTAACCCTTGATACCTTAGAATGTGCTCTCATTTGGAAGTAAGGTCGTTTCTGATGTTACTAGTTTAGTTAAGATGAGGTCATACTTGAATAAGGTGGGCCCCAATCCAGTATGACTTGTGTCCTTATAAGAAGAGGAGAGAGACATACACAGGAAGAACTCCATGTGAGGATGAAGGCAAAGATTGGAGTGATGTATCTACAAACCAAGGATTGCTGCAGCCACCAGATGCCAAGACAGGCAGAGGACAGACTCTTTCTCAGAGCCTCTAGAAGGAACCAACCCTGTTGATACCATGGTTTCAGACTTCTAGTCTCCACAACTTGAGAGAATACATTTTTATTGTTTAAGCCACCAAGTTGTTGGAACCTTGTTATGGCAGCCTTAGGAAACTAAGACAGTTACCTTCATAGTTTGAACCCAAGATGTCTTCCTGCCTCTTGCCTTCACACACCCACCACCCAGTCCAAACTGATCCATTCATAGCCCCCACATAGACCTTTTAGTTTTGACATATAGACTTACTCCACCATCTGGAAAACTTCCACATCTCCAACCTAACTCCCTTTCAAGTCCAGTTCAAGTCCCCTACCCCACTTCAGCTCCTTGCATGTTTATGATGAAAGCCAGAAAGCACTTTCTTGCCCTGTGAATTAGTCAGTGGGGAAAAGTGCTTTGAAGCCAGTAGTCAGAAACAGCAGGGGTGACATTTTCTCTTTTACTCATCTCCTCTCATGTCCTCACAACAGCTGGATCCAGAGTCTCGGCTTCCATTGAGGAACAGTCTCAGGGAAGCAGACTGATAATGGGGCCCAGACCTCAGCCCGGACCTGCACTGTAACCTTGGTCTCCTAGGGTCTCCTTGCAGGGCTGCTGCAAGTGTCACAAGATAGGGCAGTATGCCCTGCACATCAGGCCCTGCAGCCCTGCTCCTTTCCACCAGATGCTCTGCCGTACATCCTTACTTTGACTCGCTCACTTCTCAGATGAACAAATGTGGGCCTTGGGATGAAACTTTGCTCCTAGCCCCCAAGCTGTGGCTTTTGATAATTCTGTCTCTACCTCTTGAACTAAAGAAAAAAGCTGGGACTCAGGGATGGGATCTTCATGGTTGGTCCAGTGGTTTCTTCACATATGACAACTGCCTCTTTATTTTCCCTGCAGGTCCCGGGAAGTGGGACTTCCACAGACCAAGGGCCCATGGCCCCATCTGAATCTCACTTATTCCAAGCCTCAAACTCAGACCACTCCTGCACATCTGTGTTCCTGGCTTATGAGCTCCATGGGAAATGATGGGTGAGAGCACTGTGGCAGCAACTGAAGCTAAACCTTCTTCAGATCTAGTCTTGCAGGTACTGTTCTAGCTGCTTTGAACTCAGGTGCTCTGGCTCCAGAGTCCAGGTAAGAAAACTGTAAGCTTTTATATTTTCCTTATGCTCAGGATCTTACAAAGAGCATAATAGATATTGGTGGGTCCACCAGGGTCCCAAAGATGAGGGGGAGCTGCATAGTTGGTCACCTTTCTCTAGCGTGGACACTGCCTATGCTCAGCCTGACTCTATCACCTCTGGGCCCTTACCTGGCTCCTTAAACTTTGACCCAAGTCATTTTTCACCCATTTTACATGTTCAGGAAGAGTGGGATTTTGATGAGTTGGACAGCTGCCAGGTATACAAATGGGTACAATAAAGAGAGATTGAGTATGTTTGTAGAGCTCTTATTTCCTCCTCCACCTTCACATGACACAGATCTGTCTTTGAAAGAAGTGCAAACACCATCTGTCTCTTGTTAGCAAGTAGCAGAGGCCTTGGATACTCTAAGCCCCTGTTCTCCTGGAGACAACCTGCCAGGGATTGTGCAAGTGGTGGGCGGTCCCAGGTCAGGACTGGACAACTTGACACCATCACATCTCTTTGATAGATGTCTACCCACATGTTATCAGGGATAGATAGCAATAAAACCCCTGCCTGAGATGATAGTCAGTGATTAAGAAACTTATTTTCCCCTACCCTGGCTTTCCTCCTCCCTGTCTTTCTCTTTAGTTTGAGAAGATTGGATGTGACACCCAGTCTCAAAAGACTCCCTTCTGAAGAAAATCCTTTCTCAGCAGCCTGGAGGATCAGTCCTTTTCAACATGCCCATGCTGATGAATGCACTTGTTCAGTTGTATGCATTTGCCCTTGCTTTTCAGCTAGTTCCATTCCTGGTCTCTATCCTGCATCTTGAGATTTTAGAGGGTAGAAACAGTATCTTCTACTTTTGTTCAAGTCAGATGCTATGACATGGAAACTTCATGGTCTTTAGACAGCAGTGTGAATAGCAAGTTGGAGATGACAGTGTGTTATCCTGTGTATCAGCCAGGAGAGGTTAGGTACTGCTGGTGTAACAAGCAACCCCAAGATGCTGGAAGCTACAACATCAAAGATGTATTCCTTGCTCATGCTATCTGAGTCAGTTGCATTTCCTCTCCATGTCATTTTAACCAGGGACCCAGGCTGATGGAGAAGATCCTATTTAAAGAATTGCTGGTTGTCATGATGGAGAGAAAAGAGAGCATGGTGATTAACACCACTGGACTGTGCAATTAAAAATGGTTAAGAAGGGGCTTCCCTTGTTGCTCAGTGGTTGAGAGTCTGCCTGCCGATGCAAGGGACACGGGTTTGTGCCCCAGTCCGGGAAGATCCCACATGCCGCGGAGTGGCTGGGCCCGTGAGCCATGGCCACTGAGCCTGCGTGTCCGGAGCCTGTGCTCCGCAACGGGAGAGGCCACAACAGTGAGAGGCCCGCGTACCGCAAAAAAACAAAAATGGTTAAGAAGGTAAATTTTGTTATGTGTATTTTACTACGACAAAATATGAGAGAGAGAGAGAGAGAGAATGGAAAACTATTACACACTAGCAAGTCATGTGACCTGCCATCAATGAGACAGGGGAGTATAATCTACCCCAGGAGGGTCCATGAATCTCTGGAAATATTAGTATTGTCTCCCAGACCCTACTTGGATGCAAGAGCAAGCTTTTGGCTATCTATTCCTCTCAGGATTGGGGAAGTGGGGCAGCTGCAAGGTAGAGTGAGCCTCCTCTGGCTCTCCTGATGTTGATGGCAATTAGTGGTGGGGACGATGGGCATTAGAGGGAATCAGAAGACCTAGATAGCTCTCTTTCAGCATCAGCCAAGCTTTGTATGTTCTCTGAGCCTCAGATTCCTCATCTGAAAAAGAGGAGCTTGGACTTGACGAGTGCTAAGTCTGGTGTTGGCTGGAGCTGACTGCAACTATGTGAAGAGCCAAGATCTGTCAGGGGAGTGACTCATGGTTTGCCCTGAGATAGCAGAGTACAATGTGAAATAGCAGGTACTCTTGTCCAGGCCCTCACCAGCACATGACCCTAAAGTCTCCACCTGTTTTCATATCTTGGCTTACTTTTCCCCCAGCTTGGTATTCCCTCTTCTTTATTCTCTGCTTCCTCAAAATCCGTTTGTATCCCTCCTTAGAGAAATTCTACTCTCCCATGGCAGGGAGAGCGTCTCACAGTTTTCTGGTTCACGCACTCATGTCTTATCTTCCCAACTGTCTATAACCTTCTTGAAGTTTACATCTAAGTTTTGTACTTCTTTTCTTAAGCTCCTCCTACCCTGCTTCTTCCCCACCTCCTGCCATATCTTTCACAGAGCTGGACTCAATTGCAGTTTTTAAAGCACCAACTATGGTTTGCATATATTACCTCATTTGGTTCTTATAACATTACCCTAAGGAAGATATTATTTCCCTCATGATAACATCCAACTCATAGCTCTTTGGACAATCCAGTGAAATGTAAAATATTTAGTGCCATTTTTGGTATGTAGTGAATGATCAATAAGTAGCAGCTACTGCTATTATTGTTACTACACTGATGAAAACATTGAGGTTTGGAAAGGCCAAATCATGAGCACCTATTGCACAGTTAGGGGCTGAGTTTGAATTCAGATTCTTTTGATTCCAAAATCCAGTGACTTTATTTCTGTTCTAGCCCTCCTGGGTATATGTTGGATTGACATTCCCCACTCTGTGCAAGGTAGTATGACCATGAATCCTTGCTTCGGCAAAAGGTGACATTTGTCACACTCTGCTGCCCCCATGAAGCATGGACATTCAGTTCTCAGAGTCAAAGGAGAAAGCACTAGTGATGGGCTCACTGTAGGGCTCAAGTAACATGAACACTGATGTCTGTGTGTTTATTGTTTCAGGAAGCTTTTCCATCCCCTCAACAATGGCAGTCTCTCCTGTCATTATCATCACAGGGCACACACTAAACCATTCACAGCTCTGGTTCTCCACAGTTTACAAAGAACTTTGTCAGACATGTGGTGTCTCTTCGCTCTGCCCAAGCCTCCTGCAAAGGGTGTGCTTCTCCCTGCACAGTGCCGCTGCGTGCTGCTGCCTGGCCAGGTGAGGGGGTGTGTCTCAGGCTATGATCAGGGAGTGAGGCTAAGAACAGGCCCCTGCCTCTGCCTCTCAGGGCCTGGGCCACACATGTGTCCCTCTGTATCCACCTCATGGCATACCGCTGTATGCTGGCCTGGATCAGCCTCTCCTGGAGGTGGGAGATGGGAGCCCCTCTCTCTTAGAAACTTCCAAGCTGGAAGTCCATAGTGACAGGTGCTTCACATGTGCAAGTCCCTGGGGCTGGGGGGAATTCAGCGGCTCTGATTCACAGTGTTGTGAATGCAGATCTCAAGTTGCTCCCAAGAGCAGTTTTGGTGGGAAGAGAGAGGTTACAGAGCTTCCGTGGATGGGTACACATGTGGGTGCAGCCAGCAGGAAGGATTGTATTTGGGTGCTGGCTGTGGGGAGCATAAACTGGAGGCCCTAGCGGCAGGTTGTTTGACTCCACAATGATACCCCTTCCGGTTGAGCCTCCCCTTACAGATGGGTGCCTGGAATTGTCTTCCCCTGTTAGACTGTAGCTGGTGCTCACTATGGACACGGCTATCCTCACCTTAATCTTCCAGGCTGGAAGCACTGGCAGGCTACATGGGCACCCACTTCCCAGTTTGAGTAACTGGCCAGCATGGGGATTATTGCTGCTCAACTGAGTCTGAGCTCATGCCAGAAATGCGGCCGAAGGGGAGGCGGAGGGAGTGGGGCTGAGGGTGAAGAGGGCACCACAGAGTGGGTGTGGAAACCAAGAAGGGGACAGATATGTGCTAGTCTCCTTGGGTGCTGGAGAGAAGCTCTTTGATCTTCTTCCCTCATAAAGAGGTAAACCTCAACAGAAATTAGAACCGTGGTCTGGTGAGCTAGCTTGGGACTGTGTATGTCCCAGTTAAGAGGCCAGAAACATTAGTAGGAGATGGAACAATTTAAGATGATTCTGGTTTCTGGAGTGGCTGACTGGCTGGATTACAGTACCAGTGCCTACAATGGGAGAGGGAATAGGAGAAGAAACAGGTTTGAGAAGCCAAGTTGAGCTTAGCTGGAGTGGTGTTGAATTTCAGTTCCCCATCAATATCCTGGTTGAGATGGAGACACCAGAATGGCACTCTGGAGAGGGAGAGTTCTGGACCTGAGGAAAAGGTGACCTTGAGTCCTCCTCAGTGGGTGGGGTGGGGGGTGGTTCTTCAGTTATTAAAGTTTGCTTTGGACACACCTCAAAGCTCATTGGAAACCTGTAGAAAACACCATGTTTGCGAGGGGCTCCCCTGGGGGAAGGCTGAGTTTTTTGGGCCTAATGTGTGTGTTTGTGTGATGTTAATTTTTTTCTAGCTTATAGATGTCAGACCCAGCTGAAAGCAACCTTACCCCAAAGAACAGTTGAGAGGACTGACACTCCTCCCACCCCTCACCACTGCTACTGAGGAAGCTGTTTCAACCAGGGCTCCATAATCTGATTGCAGGGTTGTTGCCAGGAATTCTCTGGAGATGGTCTTCTGTATGCTGAGGCCCATGAGTTTCACAGTAACTCCATCATAAATGTACAGGGAAATGCTCTAAATGATTAACCTGCTCCTTTACCTGCCCCTGGCTTTTACTGTAAGCAGATGCCACCCATATGGAAAGGGTGGGGGGAGGGGATGGGAGGGCCTGATGTGCTTCATGAGATCTCCAGAGTGGCCTGAGATCTATGTGAAGCATGGATAAAACATGTGTTGGGACCACTGTAGAAGGTTCTGGGGATCCAAGCTGTGTCTGCCAGGAGCATGCAGCAGTAGGACAGGTGATGGGGGCAGCTGTGGTCTTGGGGTTGGTTTGGAGTTAGTAGCCTTGTTGTTGAGTCCTACCTCTGCCCCTTCACAGCTTCAGTGAGCTCTGGAGGCCCCAAGCTGGTGCACATAGGGCAGACGGGACATGGTATCTTGGATTTGATACCCCCACCCAGCTGCCTTGCTCTTTGAGCTCAGATGGAACCCCGGGAAGAATACACCTTTGAGAAGTTGCTGAGTGGGAATTAGGGTTAGGGGCAAAGAGGAGAGGCAGCACTTGGGACCTGTGTACCTCTCCCCACTTGCTCTGCCTAGAGAGAGAAACAAAATCCAGTGTTCCACCCTCCTACCTACCCCACCCCAAGTAAGGATGATCCTGAGGCTCTCTCCTCCACCCAGTCACATTGGCCATTGCCTGGGTGTGGGGCTAAGTACAGATAAGCCTTCCGTTCCTCCTTTCCCATCAGAACTCTGGAAACTCCCTTCCTCCTCCCAGCCTCTCTCTTTCTAAGAAGGAGAAAGTAAAGTTGTGCATCACACCTCACACCTCCTAGAGTTCATCAGTGGAGAGGATTCTGTATTGCCTGAGGCCCGACACATGCTATTTAATACCCACCTCGCTAATCTTATGCTAACAATTAGCTTTTTTTAAACATAGCAAACAATCATCAATCATCTAAATATCTGTACTTGGGTTTAACAAATTACATTTCCCCAAATGCATTCATTGTAAAATGAACAAAACACTTCTACGTGTTGAATTAGTCACAGCCTGATGTGTCAGCTGCCTGTGAAACAATTTAATCCTTTTAGTGCACTGAGAAGGTATGCACAGCTTTATAGGATTGCAAAGTCCACCATGGCGGGGACACCAGCACTGCTTCTAACTGCTCTAACCCAGGAATTGATGGATAATTGTTTACCTTTTCTTCCTTTTTGTCCTATTCTTTCTTAGGGTTTGCCTCCCTCAGGTCTCATGAATATCACTATTCATACTCCTCCCCATCATGCTGTAATCTTACCAGAACTTTAAAGCAGAAATGGTATCCTTCCAGCCACGTCCTTGGTCTGGGTAACTGAGCAGGTAGCTCTCATTGGGTCCTGACATATGTATGTAGTTCCAGGTGATTCAAAACTACCTCTCTTAAGTGATCTCCATTAAACATGTCAGTAAGACTTTAAAGTCCACACTGTTCTCATAAATTTGTTGTTTTGTCTTGTTTTGTTTTGTTTTGCGGTACGAGGGCCTCCCACTGTTGTGGCCTCTCCCGTTGTGGAGCACAGGCTCCGGACGCGCAGGCTCAGCGGCCATGGCTCACGGGCCCAGCCCCTCCGTGGCATGTGGAATCTTCCCGGACCGGGGCACGAACCCGTGTCCCCTGCATCGGCAGGCGGACTCTCAACCACTGCGCCACCAGGGAAGCCCTCTTGTTTTGTTTTTACAATGTAGTCTTTCCCCAGTTGGGTTCTCTTGGTGTTGACTTGGCCAGTGCTGTGTATCTAAGATCCTGATCAATGTGGTATGGACACTTGACCTGCTAGCAGAGTTAAACACCCTGGAATCCTCCTCAGTATTCTGTTATAATCAGTGGACCCTGGAGGATCCAATTTCCAGGATGTGTAGGAGTCAAAGATAAAGAAACCTGGACTAGCTAAAGTGGTAAGGACAGATTTTAATCAGTAATATACAATTTCAGTAGGGAAAAGAGTCCAGCATGAATTGAACTCAACTTTGATTTGTACAGGGGTGATAGGAGGTTTTAAAGAGAGAATGAGGGACTAGGGATGGGGAATTGAGGGGTCCAGGGGTTTGAGCAGAGACAGGGAAGTGAAAAATTACAAAAATAGTGAAGAGGGGATTGGTCCATGTGAAGCCCATCTGCGTTAGCTAACTGGTGCTTATAGAAGTTAGGCCCCTGCCCTCCCACACAGGTTGGGAAACAGGTGCTGGCTGGAGCAGTCAATTCTTCTGGCAGCCTTGAGTTTTCTCAGTAGGGATTTTTAAGTTGGGGTCATCCTAGGGTTGTGATCTTGAGCCGTTAGAAACTATGTTGGGGTTTTGTGCAAGTCTTTATAGGCCAGGGTGAGGTCCAGTGGAGAAGAGGAGCCTGGCTAGAATTTGGTCAGGGAGAGGATCTTTGTCAGGGCATTGAATCTAGGTGAATGAGCTTTCTTTAGGAACCTGGCTCCTTCTTCCCTGTGGAACACACTATTGAAACCCCTCCTCCTGGTTCATCTTGTTTTATCTGCTTCTATTTGGTACATTTAGAGTTAGATCCTAATCTTTTCCCCTCCTCCTGCTTATACAGAAAATGACGTGTGCAGATTTTCCTCAACTTACAAGGGTTAAGTTCCAATAAACCCACTGTAGGCTGAAAATGTCATAAGTAGAACATGCATTTAATACATCTGACCTACCAAACATCATAGCTTAGTCCAACCTACCTTAAAAGTTCTCAGAACACTGGGACTTCCCTGATGGTCCAGTGGTTAAGTGGTTAAGTGGTTAAGAACCAGTGGTTAAGAACACTGGGACTTCCCTGATGGTCCAGTGGTTAAGAATCCACTTTCCAATGCAGGGGACACGGGTTCGACCCCTGGTGGGGGTACGAAGATCCCACATCTCGGGGCACCTAAGCCTGTGTGCCACAACTACTGAGCCCATGCCACAACTAGAAAGAAGTCCACATACTGCAAGGAAGAGTCCATGCACTGCAAAGAAAGATCCCACATGCCACAACAAAGATACCATGTGCTTCAACTAAGACCTGATGCAACCAAATAAATAAATATTAAAAAAAGAAGATGCGATATATATATATATATATATACACACACAATGGCATACTACTCAGCCATAAAAAAGAATAAAATTTTAAAAAATGTTCTCAGAATACTAATATTAGCTTAAAGTTGGGTAAAATCAAAGAACACAAGATCTATTTTATAATAAAGTGTTGACTATCTCTTGTAATTTATTAAATATAGCACTGAAAGTGAAAAACAGAATGGTTGTACGGGTATAGAATGGTTCTAAGTGTATTGGTTGTTTACTTTCATGACTGCATGGCTGACTAGGAGCTGTGGCTCACTGCCACTGCCCAGCATCATGAGAGAGTATAGTACCACATATTGCTAGCCCAGGAAAAGATCAAAATTCAAAGTATGGTTTCTACTGAATGCGTATTACTTTTGCACCATTGTGAAGTCAAAAAAACATGAGTCAAACCATTGTAAGTCTGTACCTAGCAGAAGAAGCAAAAACCCATTTCCCGTGAACACTTCCTGTATCGGCTTTCTGTGGCTGCTGTAACAAATTACCATTCAGCTGTGGCTCAAAACAACGTAAATTTATTCCCTCACAGTTCTGGAGGCCAGCAGCCTGAAAGCAGTTTCACTGGACTGAAATCCAAGTGTTGGTAGGGTCACACCCCTCCAGAGGCTCTGGGAGAGAATCCGTCTCTTGCCTCTTCCAGCTTCTGACTGCTGGCATCCCTTGGCTTGAGGCTGCATCCCTCCAATCTCTGCCTTCACAAACACATCACCTTCTCCTCTTCTCTGTGTCAAATCTCTTCCTGCCTGTATCTTATAAGGACACTTGTGATGGCAATTAGGGTCCACCCACATCACCCAGGATCCCAATGCAGGATCCTTAACTTGATCACATTTGCAAAGTCTTTGCTATCTAAGGTAACATTCTAAGGTTCCAGGGATTAGGAACTAATATATTTGGGGCCCGTTATCCAGGCTATTACCCTTCCCTACTTGGTAAACTGGATAGAAATGAAACATATTACCTTCCACTGGCTGAACTTTTTTCTTTGAGGGTCACTGTGAACTCATGGTCTTTCAGAGTCTTGCTTATATATTAATATTTGCTGCTCAGATTGTCACATCATGGCCAATAGGTTGGCTCCTTGGTCCTTCATATGTGACACTGACATTTGTGAGAAATTTTCTGCTTTCTGGATGACAGAAGTAATCCCAGGGCTGTTAACTTTCCTTTCTGACACACAGAATGGCTGTCTTCATGGACTCCTGCTTCCTCTGGGTCAAGCCAGCATTAGATTCAAATGCCTGGGCACTGTGAAGGGGTATGAATCAGGGGTGTGAGAAGCGCTGCTGCTGGGGCCAAGGGGGTCACTTTCAGGAGTGTCAAAGATGGAAAAGATGCAACTTTTTAAGGTTCTTCCTTCCCACTGGTTTTTCTACTGTCACATGCAATGTTACTAACACCTTACTTTTCTTGTTGCATGAGGTCTCATCAACACTGCAGCCTTCTCTGAGCCGATGTCAGCAGTGGTCCTTGGCAGGGGCCCTTGCAGAATGGCTCTTTGGCCCCTAGCTTTCTCCATTAATGTAAGGCACCCCTCTCCCTGGAAAGAAAGTGAGAGCACCTCAGCAGACCTCCTCTTCCCTGACTGTAGGCTCCGAATTCTCTGTCTCTGGCCCTAGTTAGCAGAATAAGGAAATCTTGCCACTGACATATCCCCCTTTTATGTTATCATAAAGAGCAGCTTCTTTTTCACCAATGCAGCCTCTCTATTCAGTGAGCAAGGACTGAAAGGTAGCAGATGGTCCTAAGGTGTCCTGGTAAGCTGTGAATCACAGAGAGGGGATACCACCATGACGTGAGGGTGCAGACAGCCTGGTGACATCTGTGTGACAGGGTCCAGCTCTGCTGACTGCTCGCTTGGGAGCCTGCTCACACTGGCTGCAGACACTGCCCTCCTTGGGTGCTGTGTGGCTGGGCAGCCTATTCAGATCTGAAGGTCTCAGTCCAGGTTATAGTATAGACTATGGTTTCTTTTTTTTTTTTTTGCGGTACACGGGCCTCTCACTGTTGTGGCCTCTCCTGTTGCAGAGCACAGGCTCTGGACACGCAGGCTCAGCGGCCATGGCTCACAGGCCCAGTCACTCCGCGGCATGTGGGATCCTCCAGGACCGGGGCATGGACCCGCGTCCCCTGCATCAGCAGGTGGACTCTCAACCACTGCGCCACCAGGGAAGCCCCTAGACTATGGTTTCTAAACTACTGGCTCTGACCTGTTACTGAGTCATAAAGTCAATACAGTGGGTCTTGACTAGCTTTTACAAATACTAATTATTGTCACTGTACAAACATGTAAACATCCCTCACTGTCAAGCTCTGTCTGAAGTGCTCTACATGTATTTCCTCATTTAATCTTCATGTCCACCCTATGAGTAGGGCTATTATTATTTCCAGTTTTCACAAGGGGAAACTAAGGCACAGAGCCCTTAAGTCACAGAGTTAATACCTGGCAGAACTGGGATATTTATTTATTTATATTGAAATATATTTGACATATAATATTTTGTAAATTTAAGAGTTACAACATTTTGGTTCCATACATTGATATGATTTCCATTGTAAGGATAATTAGCACCTCTATCACATTACATAATTATCCTTTCTTTTAAGTAGTTGGAATAATTAAGTCCTAGTCTCTTAGCAAGTTTGATGATTATAATAATACAATATTGTTGTCTATATTCACTGTATTGTGCATTGTATCTCCAGTGCTTATTTACTACTTGTTGTAAGTTATAGCCTTAAACAACATTTGTCCTGTCTCTTCACCCCCCCACACACACCTGGTAACTACCATTTTATTCTCTGTTTTTACAAGTTAGGTTTTTAAAATTTTTACATATGAGTGATATCATACAGTATTTGTCTTTCTCTGTCTGACTTATCTCACTTAGCATAATGTGCTCAAGGTCCATCCATGTTGTTTTTGCAAATGGCAGGATGTCCTCCTTTCTCATGGCTGAATAATATTCCATTATGTATATATAATATGTATATAATATCCATTATATATATAATATTTCATTACATGTTATATATATATATGTATAAAACATCTCCTTTATCCATTCATCTGTTGATAGGCATTTAGATTGTTTCCATATCTTAGCTTTTGTGAATAATGCTGCAATAAACATGGGAGTGTACATATATATTTGATATCCTGTTTTCATTTCCTTTGGGTATACATTCAGAAGTGGAATTGCTGGGTCACATATGGTAGATCTATTTTTAATTTTTTGAAGACCCTTCATATTGTTTTCCATAGTGGTTAAACTAATTTACATTTCCACTAACAGTTTATAAGGGTTCCCTTTTCTCCATGTCCTTGACAACATATCTCTTTTCTTCTTGATGATAGCCATTCTAATAAGTGTTAGGTGGTATCTCATTGTGGTTTTGATTTGCATTTCCCTGATGTTTAGTGATGTTGAGCATATTTTCATGTGCCTGTGGTGATTTGGATGTCTTCTTAGGAAAAATGTCTATTTAGTTCTTCTGTCCATTTTTTAACTGGATTTTTTGGATTCTGAGTTGTATGAGTTCTTTATATATTTGGGATATTAACCCCTTATCCAATATATGGTTTGCAAAATTTTTCTCCAATTCTGTAGGTTATCTTTTTATTTTGTAAGTGGTTTTTGTTTGTTTGTTTGCTTTTTGCTTTGCAAAAGCTCTTAAGTTTTGTGTAGTCCCAATTGCTGATTTTTGCTTTTTTGTGTGTGTTTTTGGTATCATATCCTAAAAAATCATTTCCAAAACCACTGTCCAGGAGTGGTTTTTCTTTCCCTAACCTTTCTTCTTGGAGTTTTATAGTATCAGGTTTTATGTTTAAGTTTTTCATTCATTTTGAGTTAATTTTTGTGAGTAATTTTGTGGGGTCCAATTTTATTGCTCTGCACGTGTTTGTCCAGTTTTCCCAACATTTGTTAAAGAGACTATCCTCTCCCTATTGGATGCTTTTAGCTTCCTTGTTGAGTATTAGTTGACTGTATAAACAGGAGTTTAATTCTGGGCCCTCTATTATGTTCCATTGGTCTATGTGTCTATTTTTGTGCCAGTACCATACTGTTTTTGTTACTGTGGCTCTGTAGTATAGTTTAAAATCAGAAAGTGTAATACCTTTGGCTTTCTTCTTTTTTCTCAGGATTGCTTTTGATATTTGGAGTCTTTTGTGGTTCCATACAAATTTTAGGATTGTTTTTTCTATTTCTGTGAGAAATGTCATTGGTTTTTTGATGGAGATTGCATTGACTCTATAGATGGATTTGGGTAGTATGGACATTTTAACAATATTAATTCTTCTGATCTATGAACACAGGATGTCTTTCCATTTGTTTGCATCTTCTTTGATTTCTTTCAGCAAGTTTTGTGGTTTTCATGTACAGATATTTCACTTCCTTGGTTAAACTTATTTTGAAGTATTTTATTGTTTTTATGTTACTGTGAACAGAATAGTTTTCTTTATTTCTTTTTCAGCTATTTCATCCTTAGTGTATAGAAATGCAATTGATTTCTGTTTGTCAATTTTGTATCCTTCAACTTCAGAAGTAGAATTTAAACCCAATTGGGCTGTCCCTAGAGTCTGTGATCATAATTGCCATACTTTCTGTCCATCAGTATAGAAAAAACAAAATAAAGCAAAGCAAAACAAAACAAAAGAGGAAATAGAATAGAGAATATTAGATTGCTTGTACTAAGGATTAAGTATTATTTTATGAAACTTATTCAAGTTGTGTTTTCACTGAACTGAAGTTGGGTCTGCTCACCTAACATGGAGCAAAGCCTATCTACTGACATCTGGTTGTGGTGAAGGAAAGTACAGCGTTTATTGTAGGGTGCCAAGCAAGGAGAATGGGCAACTCATGCTCAAAAGACCCAAACTCCTCAATGGCTTTTAGGGAAGAGTTTTTAAACACAGTGTGAGGGAGAGTGTCACAGGGTGCATGATCAGTTTGTTCACAGTTTTCTGATTGGCTGATGGTTAGATAACAGTGTGATGTTTTGCATATCACAATCATCAACCTTCTGGTTAACTTTTTCCAACTGGTGGGGGTTTTGGTATCTCTAAAACAACTCAAGGATATGGCTCTGGATATTATCTATAGCCCTTGAGGAGGAACTAACAATCCTTGACTTTGTTTTATGGCTAAACTATTATTATTTTGTCTTGCTTGACTGGTTAACTTTTCTGATTAAATTTGCTCTTTGGAACTCAGGAAGGTCTCAGAGGCTAGAAGTATTTTACAAACAAGAGGTGGAGGACATAGGGATTCTGTCCTTGGGAAGGCCCCATGGGGTCTTGCTTGATTTCGGTGTGTGTATGTATTGGGTTGCAATGTGAAATCTATTTCTTAAAATTGGTCATGATCAAAGAGTTTGAAAAGTTCTTACTGGCCCAGAAGATATTCTGTCTGATGTGAATTTACAAATATATGGTTCAGCCCATTGCAGACTGAGTTTATAATTTAACTCCCAGGTAGCAATGATAAACAGTAATATAATGGAACACAACATCATAAGCTATGCTACGTGCTAACAGCTACGATTTATTGAGGCCTACTGAATGCTAAGCACTTTGATCACATCTTCATAAGGTCTAAATGAAAATGGAAGGCTGAGAGTGGAATAAGGGGCTAACGTCATCTGAACCCCATGACCTGCGTCTTATGGGGCTGTTCTCACCAAGTTCTAGATTTCTCTCCAGAAATAATTTGATGTCTTAAAACTCTCTTGGAATTTCCTGGAAATTGACTTGACAGAAAAAGTTGGCCATAAAGTAGGTCATCTTAGTGGATAGTCCCTAAAATGTCAGCATACTCAAATATGTCTTTATCTACTTACTCCCTTCCTCCTCTTTGTGTTTCTGGGAATCCCTACCAGCCTTAGGAGAGAAGGTCTGGCATTTTTCATTATCCTCCAGGATAATGGCTTCTGTTCTCCAAATTCACTGGCTCTCTACATCTTTATATCATTTACATTCAGCAAGTTAATTTACCTCTGTGAGACTCATGTTTGCATATCTTACAATAGAAATAATAATAAGGTTTACCCTACGGTGTTTCTATGAGTATTTAATGAGTATATATATAATCTATGTACAGGATTCCAGCTAACAAAAATAAACTTCCCTGGAGAAAGATAAGCATTCAAAAATATTAGCTGTTAACAAGACAGGATCTCTGGTGCCTGACCCAGTACCCTGAACATACATATGTTATTAAGTATATTGTAGATTTATTGATATAATTCCTACTCCTACCATTTTGCTTTCCCACTAACAATTGAATGAGAGTTCCTGTGGTTCTACATCCTTGTCAGCATTTGGTGTTGTCAGTATTTTGGATTTTAGCCATTCTAATAGGTGTGTAGTGGCATCACATTGTTGTTTTAATTTGCATTTCTCTAATGACTTATGATGCTGTATAAACTTTCATATGTTTGTTTCTCATCTGCATAACTTTTGTGAGATTTCTGTTCAGATCTATTGCCCATTTTTTAAAACATCTTTATTGGAGTATAATTGCTTTACAATGGTGTGTTAGTTTCTGCTTTATAACAAAGTGAATCAATTATACATATATATATGTTCCCATATCTCTTCCCTCTTGCATCTCCCGCCCTCCCACCCTCCCTATCCCACCCCTCCAGGCGGTCACAAAGAACCGAGCTGATCTCCCTGTGCTATGTGGTTGCTTCCCACTAGCTATCTAGTTTACGTTTGGTAGTGTATATATGTCCATGCCACTGTCTCACTTTGTCTCAACTTACCCTTCCCCCTCCCCGTATCCTCAAGTCCATTCTCTAATAGGTCTGTGTCTTTATTCCAGTCTTGCCCCTAGGTTCTTCACGGTCTTTTTCTAAAAATTATTTTAAATTCCATATATATGTGTTAGCATACGGTATTTTTTTTCTCTTTCTGACTTACTTCACTCTGTATGACAGACTCTGGGTCCATCCACCTCACTACAAATAACTCAATTTCATTTCTTTTTATGGCTGAGTAATATTCCATTGGATATATGTGTCACATCTTCTTTATCCATTCATCTGTTGATGGACACTTAGGTTGCTTCCATGTCCTGGCTATTGTAAATAGTGCTGCAATGAACATTTTGGTACAAGACTCTTTTTGAATTAAGGTTTTCTCAGGGTATATGCCCAGTAGTGGGATTGCTGGGTCATATGATAGTTCTATTTGTAGTTTTTTAAGGAACCTCCATACTGTTCTCCATAGTGGCTCTATCGATTTACATTCCCACCAACAGTGCAAGAGTGTTCCCTTTTCTCCACACTCTCTCCAGCATTTATTGTTTCTAGAATTTTTGATGATGGCCATTCTGACTGGTGTGAGGTGATACCTCATTGTAGTTTTGATTTGCATTTCTCTAATGATTAGTGATGTTGAGCATTCTTTCATGTGTTTATTGGCAATCTGTATATCTTCTTTGGAGAAATGTCTATTTAGGTCTTCTGCCCATTTTTGGATTGGGTTGTTTGTTTTTTGTTATTGAGCTGCATGAGCTGCTTGTAAATTTTGTAGATTAATCCTTTATCAGTTGCTTCATTTGTAAATATTTTCTCCCATTCTGAGGGTTGTCTTTTGGTCTTGTTTATGGTTTCCTTTGCTGTGCAAAATCTTTGAAGTTTCATTCGGTCCCATTTGTTTATTTTTGTTTTTATTTCCATTTCTCTAGGAGGTAGGTCAAAAAGGATCTTGCTGTGATTTATATCATAGAGCGTTCTGCCTATGCTTTCCTCTAAGAGTTTGATACAGTCTGGCCTTACATTTAGATCTTTAATCCATTTTGAGCTTATTTTTATGTATGGTGTTAGGGAGTGTTCTAATTTCATACTTTTACATGTACCTGTCCAGTTTTCCCAGCACCACTTATTGAAGAGGCTGTCTTTTCTCCACTGTATATTCCTGCCTCCTTTATCAAAGATAAGGTGACCATATGTGCGTGGGTTTGTCTCTGGGCTTTCTATCTTGTTCCGTTGATCTATCTTTCTGTGTTTGTGCCAGTACCATACTGTCTTGATTACTGTAGCTTTGTAGTATAGTCTGAAGTCAGGGAACCTGATTTCTCCAGCTTCATTTCTCTTTCTCAAGATTACTTTGGCTATTCGGAGTCTTTTGTGTTTCCATACAAATTGTGAAATTTTTTGTTCTAGTTCTGTGAAAAATGCCAGTGGTAGTTTGATAGGGATTGCATTGAATCTGTAGATTTCTTTGGGTAGTATAGTCATTTTCACAATGTTGATTCTTCCAATCCAAGAACATGGTATATCTCTCCATCTGTTTGTAACATCTTTAATTTCTTTCATCAGTGTCTTATAATTTTCTGCATACAGGTCTTTTTTCTCCTTAGGTAGGTTTATTCCTAGATATTTTATTCTTTTTGTTGCAGTGGTAAATGGAAATGTTTTCTTGATTTCACTTTCAGATTTTTCATCATTAGTGTATAGGAATGCCAGAGATTTCTGTGCCTTAATTTTGTATCATGCTACATTATGAAATTAATTGATTAGTCCTAGTAGTTTTCCAATAGCATCTTTAAGATTATTTATGTATAGTATCTTGTCACCTGCAAACAGTGACAGTTTTACTTCTGCTTTCCGACTTGGAATCTTTTTCTTTTCTGATTGCTGTGGCTAAAACTTCCAAAACTATGCTGAATAATAGTGGTGAGAGTGGGCAACCTTGTCTTGTTCCTGATCTTAGTGGAAATGGTTTCAGTTTTTCACCATTGAGAATGATGTTGGTTGTGAGTTTGTCATATATGGCCTTTATTATGTTGAGTTTAGTTCTCTCTATGCCTACTTTCTGGAGGGTTTTTAAAATCATAAATAGGTTTTGGATTTTGTCAAAAGCTTTTTCTGCATCTATTGAGATGATCATATGGTTTTTCCCCTTCAATTTGTTAATATGGTGTATCACATTGATTGAATTGTGTATATTGAAGAATCCTTGCATTCCTGGGATAAACCCCACTTGATCATGATGTATGATCCTTTTCATGTGCTGTTGGACTCTGTTTGCTAGTATTTTGTTGAGGATTTTTGCATCTGTGTTCATCAGTGATATTGGCCTGTAGTTTTCTTTCTTTGTGACATCAGTGTCTGGTTTTGGTATCAGGATGTTGGTGGCCTTGTAGAATGAGTTTGGGAGTATTCCTCCCTCTGCTGTATTTTGGAAGAGTTTGAGAAAGATAGGTGTTAGCTGTTCTCGAAATGTTGATAGAATTTGCCTGTGGAGCCATCTCGTCCTGGGCTTTTGTTTGTTGGAAGATTTTAAATCACAGTTTCAATTTCAGTGCTTGTGATTTGTCTGTTTACATTTTCTATTTTTTTCCTGGTTCTGCCTCGGAAGGTTGTGCTTTTCTAAAATTTATCCATTTTTTCCAAGTTGTCCATTTTATGGGCATATAGTTGCTTGCAGTAGTCTCTCATGACCCTTTGTATTTCTGCAGTGTCAGTTGTTACTTCTCCTTTTTCATTTCTAATTGTATTGATTTGAGTCTTCTCCCTTTTTTTCTTGATGACTCTGGCTAATGGTTTATCAATTTTGTTTATCTTCTCAAAGAACAAGCTTTTAGTTTTATTTATCTTTGCTATCATTTCCTTCATTTCTTTTTCATTTATTTCTGATCTGATCTTTATGATTTCTTTCCTTCTTCTAACTTTGAGGATTTTTTGTTCTTCTTTCTCTAATTGCTTTAGGTGTAATGTTAGGTTGTTTATTGAGATGTTTCTTGTTTCCTGAGATAGGATTGTATTGCTATAGACTTCCCTCTTAGAACTGCTTTGACTGCATCCCATAGGTTTTGGGCTGTCGTGTTTTCTTTGTCATCTGTTTCTAGGTGTTTTTTGACTTCCTCTTTGATTTATTCAGTGATCTCTTGGTTATTTAGCAGTTTATTGTTTAGCCTCTATGTATTTGTATTTTTTTACAGATTTTTTCGTGTTTTTGATATCTAGTCTCATAGTGTTGTGGTTGGAAAAGATACTTTACACGATTTCAATTTTCTTAAATATACTAAGACTTGATTTGTGATCCAAGATATGATCTATTCTGGAGAATGTTCCATGAGAACTTGAGAAGAAAGTGTATTCTGTTGTTTTTGGATGGAATGTCCTATAAATAAAAATTAAGTCCATCTTGTTTAATGTGTCATTTAAAGCTTGTGTTTCCTTATTTATTTTCATTTTGGATGATCTGTCCTTTGGTGAAAGTGGGGTGTTAAAGTCCCCTACTATTATTATGTTACTGTCAATTTCCCCTTTTATGGCTGTTAGCATTTGCCTTATGTATTGAGGTGGTCCTATGTTGGGTGCATAAATATTCATAATTGTTATATCTCCTTCTTGGATTGATCCCTTGATCATTATGTAGTGTCCTTCTTTGTCTCTTGTGTTAGTCCTTATTTTAAAGTCAATTTGTCTGATATGAGAATTGCTACTCCAGTGTTTTCTAATTTCCATTTTCATGGAATATCTTTTTCCATCCCCTCACTTTCAGTCTGTATGTATCCCTTGGTCTGATGTGGATCTCTTATGGACAGCATATATATAGGTCTTGTTGTTGTATCCATTCAGCCAGTCTGTGTCTTTTGGTTGGAGCATTTAATTCATTTACATTTAAGGTAATTATCGCTATGTATGTTCCTTTTACCATTTTCTTAATTGTTTGGGGTTTGTTATTGTAGGTCTTTTCCTTCTCTTGTGTTTCCTGCCTAGAGAAGTTCCTTTAGCACATGTTGTAAATTTGGTTTGTTGGTGCTGAATTCTCTTAGCTTTTGCGTGTCTGTAAAAGTTTTAATTTCTCTTTTGACAATGAATGAGATCCTTGCTAGGTAAAGTAATTTTGGTTGTAGGTTTTCCCTTTCATCAGTTTAAATATGTCCTGCCACACCGTTCTGGCTTGCAGAGTTTCTGTGAAAGATCAGTGTTAACCTTATGGGGATTCCCTTGTATGTTATTTGTTGCCCTTCCCTTGCAGCTTTAATATTTTTTCTTTGTATTTAATTGTTGATAATTTGATTAATATGTGCCTTGGAGTGTTTCTCCTTGGATTTATCATGTATGGGGTTCTCTGAGCTTCCTGGACTTGTTTGACTATTTCCTCTCCCATATTATGGAAGTTTTCAACTATAATCTCTTCAAATATTTTCTCAGTCCCTTTCTTTTTCTCTTCTTTTTCTGGGACCCCTATAATTCAAATGTTGGTGCATTTAATGTTGTTTCAGAGGTCTCTGAGGCTGTCCTCAATTCTTTTCATTCTTTTTTCTTTATTCTGCTCTGCAGTCGTTTTTTCCACTATTTTGTCTTCCAGGTCACTTATCCATCCTTCTGCTTCAGTTACTCTGCTATTGTTTTCTTGTAGAGAATTTTTTATTTCATTTATTGTGTTGTTCATCATTGTTTGTTTGCCCTTTAGTTCTTCTAGGTCCTTGTTAAACGTTTCTTGTATTTTCTCCATTCTATTTCCAAGATTTTGGATCATCTTTACTATTATTACTCTGAGTTCTTTTTCAGGTAGCCTGCCTGTTTCCTCTTCACTTGTTTGGTCTGGTGGGTTTTTACCTTGCTCCTTCATCTGCTGTGTATTTCTCTGTCTTCTCATTTTGCTTCACTCACTGTGTTTGGGGTCTCCTTTTTGCAGTCTGTAGGTTTGTAGTTCCCATTGTTTTTGTTGTCTGCCCCCAGTGGCTAAGGTTGGTTCAGTGGTTTTTGTAGGCTTCTGGGTGGAGGGGACTGGTGCCTGTGTTCTCGTGGATGAGGCTGCATCTTGCCTTTCTGGTGTGCAAGACCACGTCCAGTGGTGTGTTTTGGGGTGTCTATGACCTTATTATGATTTTAGGCAGTGTCTCTGCTAATGGGTGGGGTTGTGTTCCTATCTTGCTAGTTGTTTGGCATCTTCATGTATTCTTTAGGTACACATCTGTTCATAACCCTTATATCTTCCTGATGGATTGATACTTTTATCATTATAAAAGTCCCCATATATCTCCAGCAATACTTTTTCATGTTAAATCCTTTTTATCTGATATTAGTATAGCCACACTCCAACTTATGGTTGCTATTTGAGTTATACATATATATATATATATATATATATATACATACACACACATATATATGTATATACAATTTCAGAGATTTTTTACATGGTTATATTTTTAATAATTCTCACCAGTTATGCTTATTTCATTGGGGAGGGGATCCACAGAGCTTCTAATGTTGCCATTACTGAAGTGGAACCCAGTTTGTAAAATGTGAGGTTTCTTTGACCATGTTTTCTTTTGTCAAGGATTTTGTCTTTATTTTTCCCTTATGAACTTTTCAAATACATTTTAACTTATGAGATAGTTTTAAAAGGCTTTGTGTGATGGGTTTGCACATGGTCTGCACTAAGGTCAGGTTGCCCAATCTCAAGAACCATATTTGTACTCAGAGATTCAAATTCTGGGGACTGAAGCCTCAGACCAGTTGGTTCTGTTAAAATAATACAATTGAAACTAGACTGAATTCTGGACTTATCAGTGTCTTTCCTGGGGCACATATGAGGGAAGGACTTTGACCAAAATCACACCGCCTATGAAAACCAGAAATAGAAACCAGCCTTATATTCCATACTTCCTTATTGCCACCAGCGTCAGTATAGGCCTTTCACTGTGTCACCCTTTAAAAACTCATTTTTAATTTCTGAAATAGCATGGTATTCCCTATAGGAGTATGCCATTTGAATGAGTCCCAAAGGCATGGAAAGCTTGTCCCTGTACCAGTAAGCATATAGACGCAGCCTTGTAAGCAAGATGCAGGAAATAGCCTTATGTATTGTCTGTCTTCAGCTGCCCTTGTACTTGTTTTTTCTTCCTTTAAGCTTGCCAGTTCTTCTTGGCCCTTCACCATTCTAGCTTCTGACTTTAGGACAAACTGAATAAGAGAATGAATTGTCTGCCCCCCCGGTTTCCCAAGCAAATATTTGAAGCTGCCATAGATTTTCTAGATTTTATGTTGAAAAGTAACAAACAAGAACAGCACTACCATCTGTCATCAGAGTGATGAGAAAGTGGTTGTAACACCTCTCTGAAGCAAGGCAGTTTTGCTCACTGGTGGAGGTGCATTCAGTGACAGGTTGTTGGGTGCTGTAGACCGATACATCCAGAAGGAGCCTGAGTCAAGTCACTTCTGTCTTGGGTCTCAAAGAGGAAGCAGAAGGAGGGAAGGAGGGTCCTGGATGATTCTTCTTTCTTCTGGGTCTACCTCTTCTCACTCCTCCCTGATTTATCTCCCTCTGTTTCCTATGAAGCCTCCAGTATTATCTCTGCTTTCCCTCCTTCCCACTCCCCAGGGAAACTCAACTCCACTGCATCCCTAGAGACCCAGAATCTCATCCCTTGTTCCCTTCTGGAATCTCACCAATGCTATCACCTTGGGCTCTGGCCAGCTGCTAATGGAGGCTGTCCTCTGCCCGGGGTTGTTGGTTCTGAAGAGAGGAAGAATGAGCTACGGAGTGGGGGAGGGGGTTAGCTGGGATCAGTTCAGACTCTTCAACAATGGGAAAATTGCAGGTTACCTCACTCATTACCTAGAAAGCAAAATTGAGTCTTAATATTCTTCTCAAGACAATGTAATTCAATCCTATATTAAGCAAGTATAGTCTCCCAGTCAGCATGACTTTGCTCCAAATGGACACAATAACCTTGACATGGTCTGTAAGGGATGTCTTGTTTCTGAGCCTGTGCTCACCTACCACATTCATTAGGAATGATAAAACCAGTGACAAATTAATTGTTTCCCATTCTATTTCATGGATGAAGGGCAGGGAGTCACCATCCATTTTCTCCCAGGTAAGTATTACTAATTTTACCATTTTATGTAAGGGAATTGTGATTCATGGATAAAAGTTAGCACCTGACTAGTAAATTGCAAAACTAGGTTTTGAACTCTCACTTTCTGTCAAAAAGCCTGGTACTCTTTGCACTTCATCTAAGCTGTTTGTGAGAAGAGCCAACATAAAATGTTGAAATGAGCTCAGTAAGGTGTGGATGTAACCTTGTGATTCTTCAATACACTGGTGTGCCTTTTTGCCAGTTCCTTCAGCAAGGCATGTTCTTCACTGAGGAACCTTTATTGCTCATGTTTTTTGCTCTGTTCTGGGAGACATCTGACCTCCCTCTTCCCTTGCCTGTTTCCTTCTCACCTCTTGGAGAGGTCTTCCCGCCTCAACCCTATTCTTTCCTAACTCAGTTACCATTTTGTTTCCATAACAAATCTTCAATTTGCAATTATCTTTGTCTATTTACTTAAAAAATGTTTCCTTGTTTGTTTGTAGTTGTTATTAGCTTAAAATTTTAGGGATGGCGAGGAAGTCATATGTCTCATTAACTTTGTAACCACACTACCCAGTGTCTGGCATAGAGTAAATGCCCAAACACATATTTGTTGAATAAATGAGGACATTTAAGGTTCAATTGTCAGAGAAAGGATGGGGGGAAGGCAGCTGCCATTCTTTGTGTGTCAGCCACTATGTGAATGAGCAACCATGAACATCTCTGTCCCTTTGTTTTGATGGAGATACTGAGAATCCTAAACAGGTTGCACAGCTCATAACTGGTGTAGACAGGTGTCAAACCAGGCCTGTCTGTTCTTTCTCACCAACCCAGTGGAAGTTCACATTAGTAGATCAGGCAGACAAACTGGTTTTATAATGTCAGATGCAATAATTCTTTTTTTTTTAACATCTTTATTGGGGTATAATTGCTTTACAATGGTGTGTTAGTTTCTGCTTTATAATAGAGTGAATCAGTTATACGTATACATATGTTCCCATATCTCTTCCCTCTTGCGTCTCCCTCCCTCCCACCCTCCCTATCCCACCCCTCCAGGTGGTCACAAAGCACCGAGCCGATATCCCTGTGCCATGCGGCTGCTTCCCACTAGCTATCTACCTTACGTTTGGTAGTGTGTATATGTCCATGACTCTCTCTCGCCCTGTCACAGCTCCCCCTCCCCCCACCCCATATCCTCAAGTCTGTTCTCCAGTAGGTCTGTGTTTTTATTCCTGTCTTACCCCTAGGTTCTTCATGACATTTTTTTTTCTTAAATTCCATATATATGTGTTAGCATACAGTATTTGTCTTTTTTTTTCTGACTTACTTCACTCTGTATGACAGACTCTAGGTCTATCCACCTCATTACAAATAGCTCAATTTCGTTTCTTTTTATGGTTGAGTAATATTCCATTGTATATATGTGCCACATCTTCTTTATCCATTCATCTGATGATGGGCACTTAGTTTGTTTCCATCTCCGGGCTATTGTAAGTAGAGCTGCAATGAACATTTTGGTACATGACTCTTAAAATATATTTAGAGCCTGGAGTTTTTTGAGAGATGGTCATATTGAAAATGTCCTGAGATGATTACTGATTTGGTCCTAGACATTGATTTGTTGCCTGCCACAAAGAAAGCCCAGGAAAACTGTCAGTGACTGAGTTGATGGTAATCATAGCAAAATGTCCTTGGACCAAATTTATAATAGTGTATACCCCATGCAAAGAGCACCATGTGTTTCCTCTTAATCTTTATGAAAAGTTGGATATTGTGGATGTCCCTTTTCTCTCAGGTGAGGAAACTGAGACTCAGAGAACTTGCAACTAATGGTACAGGCTTAATCGATCTGTAGGTGGCAGCAGCATGCTCTGAGGTCGGGCCCCACCTTAACCCCTGCCCTATGTGACCTGGTGTGTCCCCCTAGGCTGTGGTGTCACTGGTGCAAACTCTAGGAGCAGTAACTGTAGTGGGAGTAATCATTTTTTGGAGTCCCTACAACATGATGGATGTATACTAAGTGTCTGTCCAAGAGATCTCCTTTAACTCTCAGAATTACTCTTAAGGAGTGAGTGGCAATGCTTTTCCCATTTGACAAAAGGGGAACTCAAGACTCAGAGGCTTACCACCTTACACAGAGCATGGACTATCTCTCAGGTCATGCACATTTCTCCTGCATGGTGCCTGCAGTTAGGGACAGCAATTTCATTATTTTTAGCCTGTTCTCACGTTTCCAAGGTGGAGGAACAAGCCAGTCAACGAAAGCTCCCAGAAGCAAACATAGATGGAGAGCAGACGAAGCAGGGGTGGAGGTTCTCGACTGAACCCTTTGCTTAGCTCTCGGCTTGGACACCTGTTGGAGTTCCTGCTCTGGCCATCCTGCCCTGAGGCTGCACATCTCTGCATGTTTATTCCAAAACAGAGTGGACTCTTCTAAGAACTCACCTCAAAGCTTTGTCTGCTAATGATCGAGGGAAATGGGAGAAGCCCATTTCCCACAGTGGTTCTGGTTCACACCCTAGGATAACTCTCCAGGATCCAAGTGAGTCCCAGATTGCCCCACAGAGTGGTCATAAGGACAGCCAGCCTTGTCTTCTTCTAAGGGGATAATGGAGCCAGGGTGACTGAGGTGTGCCCACTGTGCTTAGTTTAAGAGCAAAAGTTGGGATGTGTGTTGAGACCTTGTCTCTCTTGGGTCCCTGGACTTCTTGGCTAGTCAGGAGGGTTTGCTTTAGCGGGGTGTCTTCTTGTAATACCTTGTGACTGACCCCAGCCCTTGGACCCTGATAGCCCCGCAGTGATGACAGAGAGGTGACCCTGGAACAGGGAGGAGGAGAGCTGGGTAGATGTTCTCAACTCTATGGGCAGAGGCTGGTCCTACATAAGCTGTGTTGGCCCTGGTACCTGAAGACCTGGAAGAGAGGCCTCTCTGTGGCTCAGTCTCCTCATCTGTCAAAGGGATAATGATACTCATCTTGCCCAGGGCCTTGGGAGGGGCAGACCCAGGCCTGCTGTTAGTGGTCATGCACAGCCCAGCTCAGGGATTGCCACTGCATCACACAAGATCAAATGCCCCCATGGCATTACTGTTAGATGACACTGGAAAAAACACAATGGAACAGGGTAAGGATTCCAGGATGAAATAATCAGCAGGTGTTTCTTCAGTCTGTTGTTCTCTTTCTACAGATGGGAAGCTCAGGACCAGCAAGCCAGGTTAGTAAGTAACTTACAGGACATGAGGAGCAAAGTCTGTATTCAGACCCAGACCTTCCGAAAAGAATTAACATTGATCAGATTGATTTTCCGGTCTGTCCTTGGCTAGACACTGGAGCACAACACCCCCCCACCCCACCCCCCTCCACACACACCCAGGGCTGTTATCTCAAAGGCAGCCTATGTGGGCTCTTCAACTCCTCTATCCTCAGACCCTCCCCCACCCACATCCCATTGGCTGCTCCTGCTCTCACTTCCCCCACTGGGCCCTGCCAGCTGGCTATGGTGAAGATTGAATAGGATTCTGTCAGGGAGAGAGCTACCTTTGTTTTGGAAATTGCTGTTGTAGTCAGACTGATGACAGAAGAGGAAGAAAGGAGAAAACAAGAGATGGCCAGAGGCTCTGCTTGTAGAAATGACCCCAATTTTGCCTTCTCCATGAGACCAATGCAGACCTCTCTATTTAAAATTGAATCATGTGCCCCCTTTTCCCCCAGTATGGTTGATCCCTCACCTTTGCTCTTCTCTGTCTCTTTGCCAGAGCAGTCACCGCATTCTAATCTACCCTGTAATTTGCTTATTTATCGCTTTGTTTATGTCATGTCTCCCCCTCTAGACTACACTCCAGGAAGGCAAAGTCTCTGTCTCTTTGCTCAAATACCTCCCAAATGCCTGGAGTGGGCCTGATGCATGGTGGGTCCTCCAAAAATATTGAATAAATGCATGAGTTTGGGGAAAGAGGGAGAGCTGAGCCACAGACCAGCACAGAGTGAACAGCAGTGAACAAGGAGTATTTTCAAGAGCAGGGATCTCTAAGGTTTAACTGTAGGCTGGAGATGTTGGTGTGATGCGTACCCCCAACCCCTGAATCCTCAGTCCCCCACCCATCCCGTGTGTGTGTGTGTGTGTGTGTGTGTGTGTGAGAGAGAGTGTGCATGTGCCTGCGTGTGTGTGAGTGAGTGTGAATATCTGAAGTGGCAGGAACAGCAGGAGAGAAGGGAACTCAAATCCACATTCAAAGCCAGGAGCACACACAGCACAATGTGAGGGCGGGGCTGGGAGAATCCTGGGCTGACCTGAGCTCTCACCAACAGTGGCTGCCCAGACAGCACTGCCAGACAAACTGCCTGGGGTGTTGGAAGCTGCAGCAGCTGTAGCTGTAGGCCCCTCACTGAGGTGCACAGGGCATCCTGCAGGCAGGGACTTTGTGGTCCCTCTACCCTGTAAGTTTACCCAGTGAGTTTATCCTCGTCTTGTCTGTAGGACCCTGAGACTTAGTGAAGTTCAAACACTTTCCCAAGGGTACCTGAGACCCTTTCCCGAGCCACACAAACCCCATGTAACCTGATTCTGAGTTCTGACCCTGTCCCAGCTGTGTAACCTTGGGCAAATCTGTTATGTTTCTCTTACGTGCCTTGGTTTCCTCAGCTGTAAATGGGCTAATCAAGGTGAGAGCTTTACCAGGTTGGGATAAGGGGATGCTTGTGACACATTAACCGGTCATAGAATCCATCTGGTGGGTGACAGCCAACATGAGACAGTGCCAGGGACACACCTTGCTCTCTTGCACATTTTGCCAAAGGCAGGTCTTGACCAAAGTTTCTCCCAATTCCTGGAGGCTTCAGAGAGTTGACCAACATCATAGCTGCCTAGGATTAAGCCACCTATGTCCCTAGGGCTGGGCAGGGCCCAGTCTGGCCCAGAAGCCCCTCCCTGTAGGCAGCCGTGCTTTCTGACTGTGCAGCCACCTGCTATATAAGGGCCCTCACACACCTTCTCCAACCTTCTGCCAGGATCCACCTTCTTCGGGGCAATCTCTGGGCCAGGCAGAGAAGGTAAGGGACTGGGTCTGGGCTGTGAGACAGGACCCAGCCGGGGAGAAGCTGAAAGCAGGGGAAGGGCATTCAGCGCTGGCTGGGGTCCAGGGCATTCTCCTGGCATTCTCTTGCTCCTCCAGCAGTGCCTGGGAAGGGGAAGGCTGGAGTGGAGAGGTGCTGGGGTTTGCTCTGTGTGTGTGTGTGTGTGTGTGTGTGTGTGTGTGTGTGTGTGGTGCTGCGTCCTTCTCACAGCTTCTGTGAGCTCTTGCTCCTCTGTGTAAGATGAGAACAATTGAGGTAAGACCCTCTCAGACAGCCGAAAATGTCCAACAATAGGATGAATAGGAAGGACTTTGCAAAGGGGTGTACAGATGTACTTGGTCTCATTTTCCCTATGGGGCCCCTGCCCTGACCCCCAGCTCACTGGCTCCTCTCTTCTGCAGAGGTGGTGCACAGGGCCCTGAGTCCCACCACCTCCAAGATCTGCCTCTTCTGCTACATGTCCCTAGGTAGGGCCCTGACCTCTCTGGGCTTCCATTATTTCCCTCTGAAAATGAGGCGAATCATCAGGTCTATACCGCAGGGCCGAGGTGATTTGTGCACTTAACTGATGTGGCTGCTGTGGACTCTTTCCCTCCTTTCTTGCCCTCCCATCTCCTCTTCCTTTACACCTACAAGGCTTGAGAGGCCCTTCCCAGGAGGCCCAACCCCTGAACCTCTCTCTCTACTGGGGTTCTGGGCCTGGAGTGGTGACTGGGCATTGGGGGATGCAGGGTGCAATGCACAGAACATCTGCCACAAGCTTCAAACCAAACATACTTAATTTTTCTCCTAAGATCTCTAAATATTGGGGCCATTAGATAATTGATGGGCTGTCTGTCTCCCTCCATTGGGGCTAATTTCTCTTTCTTTTCACCGACTCTTAATCAGTTAACTAGGGGATCATAGTGTGTGTGTGTGTGTGTGTGTGTGTGTGTGTGTGTGTGTGGTGTGTGTATGTATGGGTGTGGAGTGTATGTATGTGTGTGTGTGGTGTGGTGTGTATGTGGGGGAGCATGTGTATGTGGTGTGGTGAGGTGAGATGCAGGCGGTGGCTCCTAATGAAAGTCAGTTGCTCCTTAGTAAGTGGCAGCTATTATGGTACAACTCGGCTTTGGACCTGGAAGGACCCTGAATGGAGTCCCACTTTTCGTCTTACAAGCTGGGTGAGCTTGGGCAGCTTCCATTATCCCTCCGTCTGCAGTTTTCTCAGCTGTGGAGTGGGCAAAAATCTTTACAGCAGCACTGTGCCCTGGGACTTGTTCCATACTTGCACTGACCAATACAGTAGCCACCAGCCACATGTGGCCACTGAGCACTGGAACATGGCTGGTGACTGAGAAACAGTATCTTTCCTTTTTATTCCTTCAATGAATCCAAAGGTAAGTAGCCACAGGTAGCTCCTGGTTACTATTCATAGTATAAATGAGCTAACGATGAATAAGGGCTCAGTGCAGAGCCAGACATTTCCCTTCCATGGTTTTTGATACACGGGCAAATTAAAATTCTAGGAGCTCTGATTCAGGATCTTTTTTTTTAATTGAAGTATAGTTGATTTACAATGTTGTGCCACTCTCTGCTGCATAGCAAAGTGACTCAGTTATACACATATAGACATTCTTTTTTAAAAAATATTCTTTTCGCTTTGTCCCAGCTGGCATGAACTTATACATACTACCAAATGTAAAATAGATAGCGAGTAGGAAGCAGCCGCATAGCACAGGGAGATCAGCTCCGTGCTTTGTGACCACCTGGAGGGGTGGGATAGGGAGGGTGGGAGGGAGGGAGACGCAAGAGGGAGGAGATGGGAACATATGTGTATGTATAACTGATTCACTTTGTTATAAAGCAGAAACTAACACACCACTGTAAAGCAATTATACTCCAATAAAGATGTTAAAAAATATTCTTTTCCATTATGGTTTATCACAGGATATTGAATATAGTTCCCTGTGCTATACAGTAGGACCTTGTTGTCTATCCATCCTATATATAAGAGTGTACATCTGCTAACCCCAAACTCCCAGGATCTTAATAAATACAGCTAAACCTTAGCTATTAGATGACTTTCATGTGCAGAGAGATTGATGACAGACCAGTCAGAAGTGTGCTGGGGCTTCTGATTGAGCTCTGTAGGTTGAGCATGTCCAGGTCCGGGGCTTTGGGGGTCATGTGTGCTAGAGTCAGTGTGGTTAGAGGCCTGGGCCAAATCCAGCTCTAACCCCTCCCAGGAGTGCAACCTTGACTTTGAGTGCTTTACTTAACCTCTCTGGGGCTTGATTTCCCCTTTGAAATAAGGTGATGCTAAAAATAGTACCTGCCTGCTGGGTGGAGGAATTACATGAATCAATGCACATAAGTGCTTGGAACAAGAGTAAGTGCTCAATATGTGCCTGCTTGTTGGAGTGGCGATGGCAGAGACAGAGCTCCTATGTGCATTATGTGAATGTGGCAAGATACCACCTACAGGATGGACATTATGCTCTGGGACATGAGACCCCAGCGTTCTTCTTGGTCTCCCATCCTCAGTGGGGTTGGCAGTCATCTTTCTGCCCATTTTGTACCCATAGTGGCTCTGTAGGAAATGCCCTGGGCTGTGTTTTGTACTTGTGTGTGGACGCCTTTGCAGGCATCTAGGATTGGGAAAACCCGACTTTTGTGGGTATAAGGGCAGGGTGGAATCTACATCTTGGCTCGGTGCTCCCCGCTGAGGATGCTGATTCCTTCTGTCACAAGGATGGGCTGGGTCTGTTGAAGTTTGATTGCAATCCTAGGGAATATCACTCCCCAGCAGCCTTCTGATTCCCCAGACTGCCCTCTTTGTGTCTCTTCTGGCTTAAGGCTCCGCGGCCACAGTCCTCATCCTCAACGACATACGTCCAGCACCATGAAGGGCTTCCTCTTCGCTGGTATCATCGTCATGCTCACGGTTGCAGCTGTAGGTGAGGGAAACCACATGGCCCCCTTTTGGAATGAAGACCCCTCTTTCCACCTCACCACGGTCTTCTCACTCTTGGTGCCCTGGGATCCCCTCATGTGACCTCTCATGTCAAGGTGTGGGCAGTGGAGGCCATGAGACCTCTCTGTGCACACTGCCCCCTGTGGTACCACTCAGTGCTGTGGGTCAAGGTTGGGTCTTCCCAATGGGGAATGGTGGACAGTGGGGATAAACTTAATGGGGGTGGCTCCATCTCACAGCTTAAAGTTTGGGGGACCCCAGAGGGAAGGGATGCCATCCTGGCTATTCTTTTACCCTGAGGTGAGTGCAGTGCTTTGGCCAGAGCACACTCTGTAAATGTCTCCTGAATGTTGACGATACCGAACATCTTGTCTTCCCAGAATCCTTGAGTTGTGTGCAGTGTAATTCGTTGACAGACCCCTGTGTTGACGGAAATGCCGTTGAGTGTCCCGCAAATGCCAGTATCAGCTGTACCACTTTCTTGACGAACTTTTCTCTAGGTGAGCCTGGGGGATGCTCATCATTCCCATTTCTGGAACTTGCACAGGGCAGGTGCTGGAGGGGTTGGCCAGGAAAGCAAGGCTAAGGCTGGGCTGTGCAAGGAGAGAGGGGGTCATGAAGGCGCCTCTCAGGAGAAGCAGCATGCAGGAGTCAGTAACAGTGGTAGAGCCAAGCAAGCAGACAAGCCCTGTGGCTCCTTGGAATTGCGGCGCCTGACTCAGACTTCATGCTAGACCTGTATTAGTGAACGTGAGAAGCAGGGGCAGCTCTTAGCTACATTACAAAGCAGGCAATTTGCTCTAGGTGTTTTCATTTTTCCATTTTCTGCCCCCCTTTCCCTCTTCTCAGTGTTCCTTCCTGTTCCAGATCCAACATATTTTCACTCAGACTTCCTTCTAGGGTGTTCTGCTGGCGTGATTGTTACCTCTCTCTCAGAGCATTTTGACTTATTTTAAACTTTTTATTATGGACATTTCAAACACACACAGAAGCAGGTAGAAGACTATAATGAACTCCCGTGTAACCACCATCCTGTGTCAACAATTAACATTTTGCTATTTTTTCCCCATAGTATTTTATTTTTATTTTTAAAATTTTTATTGAAATATAATTGATTTACAATGTTGTGTTAGTTTCAGGTGTACAGCAAAGTGATTCACACACAGACACACATATATATGAATTCTTTTCCATTTTAGGAAAATGGATTCTTTTCCATTATAGGTTATTACAAGATATTGAGTATGTTACCTGTGCTATACAGTAGGTTCTTGTTGGTTATTTATTTTATATACAGTAGTGTGTATATTTTAATCCCAAACTCCTAATTTACCCTCTCCCCATAATATTTTAAAGCAACCCAAGATAGCATGTTATTTCCCCTATAAACACTTCACTATTCATCTCTGATAAGAACTTTTTTCCCCTTTTTATATAACTACAATACAATTATCACACCTAAGAAAATTAGCTATAATTTAAAAATTTCTTATAATACCCAGGCCACCTTAAAAATGTTCCAAGTGTTTCAAAGATGTATTCTAGTAGATGCATTGGAATTTGGATCCAAACAAAATCCTCACATAGCATTTTGCTGTTAGGTCTATTGTGTCTAATTTGTTTAATAATAACGAATATCACTTTCTTTGCTCAATCCCATTGATTTGTTGGAGAAATGGGGCCATTTATCCTGTAGCTGTCTTATATTCTGGCTTTGTTTGATTGCTTCTTTGTAATGTCATTTCACTTGTTCCCCTACTCCTGGTCTTTCCTGTAAACTGCACTCATGCTGTTCAGTACAACTTTCTTCAGTGATGTTAATGTCTATGTCAATGCTGTCCTATGTGGTAGCCACATGTAGCTATTGGTCACTTGAAATATGGTTAGTGTGACTGAGGACTGATTTGTAGGTGGCCACATAGAGCTAGGGCTACCATATTGGATAGCTCTGGTCTAGAAGCTTGATTAACTTCAGGTTCAACATCGTGTTGCACATAGACCCATCACATCTACTTGTCTATATTTAGATGCTAAGACTGTTCAGTGGGCTCTGGGTGTGTCAACCTGAACCACCCACTTCTAAGCTCCCCATCAGCCTTTCACCTGGAATTTAAGCTGCTTCTCTGATAATCTCTTGCTAAACAAAGGAACTACCTCACGGAGAAGGATTTTTCTTTTTGCAGGAAACCCTCTCCAGTGTCCCCCAAACTGCATTGAGCTGAGGGTGTGTTTTCTGCCCTTGCCTAAAGCAGTTGCTCTTCAGGACCTTTGCCCTCCCTGAACGCTCTGTACCCAGGACTGACAGTTTGTGTTTGCCTTTGTGTAGGAGAAAACATCACATGGTATGAGGATAAGGCCTGCTCTGCGGATAATTGCAGCGTGGCTGAGACTTTCACAGTCCACGTATCTGCTAATGAAACCTTCCATTTTGCAAGCCAGTGTTGCCAAGGAAAGGCGTGCAATGACACCAACGACACCATAGGTGGGTGCTGGCCACATCCTTCCTCTGTCCTCCCTGCTCTGTCCCTTCCTGCACTACCTATGGTTCTCACTCTTGGGTGGACATCTTAAGTCTAGGCACTTCAGTGAATATTTGGGTAACATTAACTGCTGACATACAACAACTACTTGAGAAACAAATGAGGAAAACCAGCGCTACTACCATGCTTTCCCCTTTCTCAGTAAAGACAGAAATCACAGCGCTCCGAGATGTGTGGGAGGGTACTAGATGCTCATTAGTAGCTTTCAAATTGTGTGGCCTCAGGACCTCTTTCAAGACTCTAAGTCTTAAAAATTAGTGAGGACTCCAAATAACGTTTGTTTCTGTGGACTATATCTATCAATATTAACTGTATTAAAAATAAGGCTAAGAAATTTTAAAAAGATTTATTAGTTGACTAAAAAATAATAAAACTCATTACATGTTACCATTAATAACATTTGTTTTTACATAGAAATAACTATTTTCCAAAACAAAAAATATTTAGTGGGAAGAATAGCATTGCTCCATGTTTTCTCAAAGCTCCTTAATTTCTGGTTTAATAGAATACAGCTGGGTTCTCAGATTTGCTTGTTCTCTTAGTCTGTTGCAATCTCACATGTCATGTAGCCTCTGGAAAACTCCATTGTATTTTCATGAGAGAAAGAGAGTAAAAGAAGCAAAGAACATCTTAGTATTATCATGAAAATGATTTTGACCTAGTGGACTCCCTGAAAGGGTCTCAGGGATCCCCAGGAGTCCCTGGACCACCATTTGAGAACTGTTGGCTTAGATCAAAGCCTTCTTTTTTTTTTGCGGTACGCGGGCCTCTCACTGTTGTGGCCTCTCCCGTTGCGGAGCACAGGCTCCGGACGCGCAGGCTCAGCGGCCATGGCTCACGGGCCTAGCCGCTCCGCGGCATGTGGGATCTTCCCGGACCGGGGCACGAACCCACGTCCCCTGCATCGGCAGGCGGACTCTCAACCACTGCGCCACCAGGGAAAAAAGCCTTCTTTTTGAAGAGGAGAAAATGTGGCCATAGTCATAGAGCATGGTTCATTAATAGCAGAGCTGAGTCTCAATGTAATTTTCTTTTTATCCAAGTCACGTTGTTAAATAATGGGCTGTGTTCATTTGTTCAGAGCTAGATTTAGTAATAGTCACACACCTGTTGGCTAATGTTCAGAATAGCTGGCTACCGTTGACATTAGCTATAGGTTGGTTTTAGCTCAAAATCTTACCTTTCCCTCCTCATCCCAACACCCTCACTGACCACAGTTCTTGAAGACTGGATGGCCTGTAAGGGCAGGTCTGTGAGGTTGTGTGCTGTAAATATTTTGGTGGGACATGGGATGGGATGACTGGTATTTTTATGGCAGGATCTGAGATTCCTGAGCATGCAGAGAGACCCTGAGAGGTCTCTCTGGCTAGCGTCTTTGTCTGCCTTTCCCCTTCCACCCAAGGCAGTACCGTGATATTTGTGATAACACTGTTCTGAGTTAATGACTCTTACTCTACCCAGATCCCCCACAGGAAGAGGTGTCCAGCAACACAGGGTGCTCTGCATGTTATGGATCTAGTGAAACTTCCTGTAATGAGACAACCCGGAAATGTTATAAAGAAGAAAGATGTGTCAGTCTAATTGCAGAATTTAAGAATGGTATGTCACTTCCTTTTTATGGGACTTGAGTTTAAAACATGTCATGCCTTGGATCATAAATTCTGGATTAACAAAAAAGGCCTGGAGGAGGTTAGTAAGAAGAGGGAATAAGGTCAGGATGCCTTTGAGATAGTGAGGCTGTCAATGTAGCTTTGAGCTGGTGGCTATTTCTGCCACCTCAGTCCAGAGTTCATTCCTCCTGGGCTGTCGGTCTCTTGAACCCTGTTCTCTTATGGCTTGCAATCAAGCCAGGCTCGTTTAAGGGCATCATGTCACTCCTGACATTTATTTCTTTACTAGAGTGAGCTGTTCTGTAGGTATGGGTGGGTCTGACTTTTATTTCCTTTTATATGTATACTTCCCTTCTCTGCATGTCACTGAGAGGTATTGGATTATGACAGCTTGGGTCACCTGGAAGGAAGAGTCAAACGGGGCTTTAATATCCAACTAATTGAAAAAAGAACAACAACAACAACAAAATAAAAAAAAATCTATTTAACATTTTAGCCATGATCTATTCCCCTGTGGTGGTGGTGTACAACCAAGACAGCATTTCATACTTAAAAAAAAGTCATTGTAAACTTGAAAATAAACAATACTGATGATTTCTCTCAAAAAAAAAAACCAACCAACTGTTCTTTTCTACAAAAGTAATTTGATATTAACCATTATGAGATACAAATTAACCATCATACAATATAAAACCAATAAATAAAAAAGGCTTTTTTTTTTTTTTTTTTTTTGCGGTACGTGGGCCTCTCACTGTTGTGGCCTCTCCCGTTGCGGAGCACAGGCTCCAGACGCACAGGGCCAGCGGCCACGGCCCACGGGCCCAGCCGCTCCGCGGCACATGGGATCTTCCCGGACCGGAGCATGAACCCGTGTCCCCTGCATCGGCAGGCGGACTCTCAACCACTGCGCCACCTTTGACTTAATCTGAAAGCCAGACAGATCAAAGCCACCATAAATGTAGGATTTTGTTTTTGTTTTTGCCCAAGCTGTATGACACAGGGAGATCTGCTTGGTGCTTTGTGACCACCTAGAGGGGTGGGATAGGGAGGGTGGGAGGGAAACACAAGAGGGAAGGGATATGGGGATATACGTATATGTATAGCTGATTCACTTTGTTATAAAGCAGAAACTAACACACCATTGTAGAGCAATTATACTCCAATAAAGATGCTAAAAAAAAATACTGTAGCCATGTGCCAGGCAACACATCTTCCTAACACACTCTAATTCAACCTCCAGCACTGATATTTGCTCTAAAGCAGCAACGAATTGCTTTCTTTACTGGGATGTGGAGGCTTCCCCCTCCTTCTCAGAGCACGTATGGAGTCAGTCTTGAACTCAAATTGCAGCCCTGCCTCTAACAAGTAGCCAGTCACCTCCTCCAGCCCCTTCCTCCCCTGTGAGCTGCCTCTCCTCCAGGGCTGTTTGACTTTTAGCCTACAGAGCAATACTAGCACATAGTAAGTACTCAGTAAAAGGTAGCTGCAATCACAATCACATCTTCTTTGCAAATTCCCTTGTCTTTTCCTAGGACCTGCACCTTAAAACGGGGTTAAACACATCACAACACAGATTTAGAGTTAAGACACAGGGGTCTCTCTGCATCCCCTCTGGCTGTTTTTCCCTCTTCTCAGGGAAAACTCAGGCAGAGAGAACTCAGGTCCAGAGAGGAGTGGGGATGGAAAGCAGAGCCTAGAAGAGGGGAGGCCAGGAGCAGGTCTGAAATGCTGACTCCCTCCTGGATTGAGAGCAGAGGACTACGGAGGGTCTGAGCCTGTCCCTGGATTTCACCACCTGCCAGCTACTCAGGAAAACACTGAAGAGTTCAGTCTCAGGTTCAGCTCTGGCCCTAACCCGTGAGCTCAGGTTCGCATCCACCTCCAGGAGCCTTGGTTTCCTCCAGGACTGATTTGGAAAGGGTATCTAGGCCCTCACCTCCACAGCCACTCTGCCATTACCATTTGGTGTTCTTGATCCTGGGTTCCTTCTTCCAAGCTCCTGTGTCAGGAACAGACCTGTTTCAGCTCTTGCAGGTCATTGAGAAGACTGGGGAGGAAGGGCGAAGGGGCTGTGAAGTCCTTACTGTCTCTTTTGAATTCACAGAGATGAAGCTCGTGCTGAAAGGCTGCTCCAATGTCAGCAACTCCACCTGTGAGTTCCTGGCTACTGGAAATCGGACGGTTGGAGGAGTCACTTTCCTAAAGTTTGAGTGTGAAAACAGCTCCAATGCCTCCTCAACACCCACTCCCACTCCCCCGAGCTCCACCAGTGACACTGGCTCTAAAGGCTTCTTCACACCCTTGACCCTTGGCAGCCTTCTCCTGCTGAGGTTGCTGCTCTGAGATCTGCACCCTCAAACCCTCCCGTCCCCTGTTTAACTGCTCAGTGAGTAGCAGTAGCAGTCACAGCCTTCCAGGTAATGCCCTGTGATAGCCACATTATTCCTTATTATTAAAGCATTGATTCATTCAATGACCAAATCTGTCCTGATATGTTCTGGGCTGGGCTTCCTTCAAGCCACTGTCCAGCACCACTTCCCAGTTACTTGCCTTTGAAATCTTTGCACCTTTGTGTGTGGGCTCTCAGGACCTCCCTGATCCCTGTCTAATTTGCTTCTGAGAAGCAGACCCTTCCACCTTGCTGGCATCTTTTGCTTACAGCCCTGCACTTCTGGGGATCAACATGCCACTGTCCCCATCCTCACACTTGGGGGGTGGGGGGCAGCCATAATGCCCTGTGTTGACCCCAGCACTGATATTTGGCTCTTCAGCAATTGAACTGGCTGTAGTCTCGGGCCCACAGTGACATTGTCTAGGACACTGTCACCACCAGACCCAAAGTGGGTGCACAGGGGTTGCTGAAAGTTGTCAGATTCCCCTGCCTAACCTCCCAGGCAGGGGCATAATGCTGTCAGTGCCCTGCTGACTAGGTGTCTCTAAGCCTTGTGCAGAATGGAACATGGCTACAGAGGCCCAGCCCCTCCTCTCAGAGAACTACAATCAAAGGCAGAGTCCTCAACTCCACAGCAGATACCCAGGGAGCAAGAAAACCATTCAATCCAATATGCACAGAAGCCCAGTTTTAGTAAATAAGGGGGGCCTTGAGCTGGACTTGGAAGAATGGGGTTTTCTGTAATAAAAACTTTTAAAGGTGTAACCCAGTGTGGGTCTTTATTGTCCAGGCTTGCTGATGATGATTAAGACCAAAGCCACCAGAAAGGCCATCTGATGGTAGCTCATCACCACATTCATTTTCATTTATTTATTTTAGTTTTTTAATTTTGAAATAATTTTAGATTTCTCAAAGAGTTTCAAAAATAGTTCAGAGAGTTCTAGTACCCCCTCACCCACCTTCCTCTTACATTCACATTTTACATAACCACACTGCAATTACTAAAACCAGGAAGTTAGCGTTGAAACCATACTGCTAACTAATAGACCTCATTTGACTTTTGCCAGTTTTCACGAACGTCCTTTCTCTGGTCCAGGATCCAATTCTTTGCATTTAGTTGTTATGTCTCCTCAGTCTCCCACACTCTGTGACAGTTCTGGAGTATTTATTTTATTGACCAGTTTTTCAGAAATTTGAGCTTGTCTGAAGTTTTCTTAGGACAAGATTGAGGCTATGTCTTTTTGGCAAGAATCCCACAGAAATGATGTGTCTTGTAGCCTTGCATGAAATGGAACATGGGTACAGAGCCCCAGTGCATCTTATCAGGAGTTACATGATGTTGATATGTCGTATCAACTGGTGATGTTAATCTTGATTGCTTGGTTAAGGTCATATCTGCCAGGTTTCTCCACTATAAAGTTACTGTTTTTCTCCTTTGCAACTAAAAATAAGCTAAGGTGTGTTGCTGTAACAAATAGATCTTAGTAAAAAAAAACCCAAAAACATCGGGGTTTAATACAAGGAAAGTTGATTTCTCAGTTATTTAAACCCATATAGATGTTCCTGACTGGGCAGCTGTCCTGGGCAGCTCCCCTCTGAGAGTGAGGAAGGGGCCAGACTCCTTCTATTCCATGGTTCTCCCATCCTCTGGGATTCTTGGGCTCTTAGTTAATGGTTCTGCATCCAGCTTGCTGACATGCAGAGAGTCTAGAGGGCCATGCAGCATGCCCCAGGGGCCAGGCCTCAATTACATGGCCTGGGAGGAAGTAGTTTATCCACATGCACTTTGCAGGATCAAGGTGCCAGGATCAGAGCCAGTATGGCTTGGTGGTAAGGGGCATGGCCTCTAGAGCCAGAGGCATAGCTTCAAATTCCAGGCCTGGAACTTTGGGCAACAGATGTCATCTCTCTGTGCCTCAGTTTCCTACTACTAGAGAGATAGTGATAATGCCTGATGCCTGTGGTTGTAAGAGCTGCCAACATAGTTCCCCTTGTCAAGGAGTAAATACTAGTCTATGCAGATGACTCCAGTTTGAAAAGCTCTCCCCATCCTCTAGGGAGAGGGTGGACTACCAGAAAGAGTGAAGAGTGCAGCCCTGGCCCACTTCCCTCAGACCATGCTGACCTCACCAAAGTTATAGCTGCTTCCGTGTCTCAGGATTCCCTCTCCCTTTTCACCCCCTCCCCAGATCTCTATGGCTGCTGCCACCATGACTGCACAGGCCACAGCACAGCTTGCTTACATCTTCACGTGGCTGCTGACTCCAGGCAGCCAAGGGCACCACCAGAGCTGACCTGTTCTTAGAACCTCCTGGAAGTTCCCCCGCTCAGGCTCGATGAGAAGAAGTGGTACTTTGGGGGAACTGCAAAGAGTCACACAGGAATGGAAATCAGGACTGAGGACTGGGAAGGCAGCTGGAAGGTGAGCAGGGCTAGATCCCAGGAGGTTCCACACATTGGAAAGACTTGGGCTTTAGACCGAGGGCTGAAAAGGGCCACGGCAGAGGTAAGCACAGAAGTAGGAGTAGGATTGGTTTTCCATCCTGGGAGGTTCTCAGACTGTAGGGTGCAGGTAGAAAGACAGCAGAAAGACAGTACAGGGAGGGAGTTTAAATGGAGAAGTAGTAGGGACATGCCCAGGGCAAATGCTCTGCCCTGCTGCTGTAATTGAGAGTAATTCACACCATTCTATGCACTTCTGTTTGCACTGTTGGCTCCTGCCTCCTCACCCAGAGTAGGGACCAGGGCAGAGCACCACTCCTGCTCAATGTCTACATTCCTTTCCTTGGCTGTCCACACTTAACTCTGGATTCCTGTCTTCTGGGCAGGGTCTAGGACTTCCCACCCAGATAAAGCCCTTTGCTGCCAATTCTTCCTTAGTCCCAGCCTGGGCTCCAGCGTAAACCCTGTATCTGAGGAGGTCCACAGAATTCTATACTCACATTGTACAGTTGGACAAATCATGAATCACTGATTTTCACAGCTCTTTACAGTTGGTAAAGCTCTTTTGCCCAGGTTATTTTATTTGTTTTAGAATTAGCTTCATTCATATATTGTATGATTTACATACAATAAAATGTACGTGTACCAACTAATGAGTTTTGACAAATGTGCCCATGTAACCACTCCTCCAGTCAAGATATAGAAGCCCTCTCCCCTCAGACCCCCAAGGTCCCCCACTCTCCTTGGAATCCACTCTACTCCAGCCCCAGGTTCCCACCTGCATCTCCACTGTCCCAACCTGGAAGTGACAGGCAGCTCTTCTGCTCATATTCCATTGAGCTGAGCTGCTATTTGGCACCACCTGGACACAAGGCTATGGGCAACATAGGCTCTGGGGAGGTCAGTTCTTCCCAGCAACAACTCCCCCCCCATGGAAGGGGGAGGTCAGGGGACTGTTTCCACTAGGTTCCAAGCCCTTCCACCCTGTCCTCCTCTCCCCACCCCACTCACTTCCTGGGCCAGGAAGACAGAAGGAGGGTGTGGGGTTCTCTTTTTTGTGGCCTGGATATAGCACCTGTCAACTGAAAGAAAATGCACAACCTAAAAGCTGAGAATTATGTTTTATTGGACAGACTTACTGAGGACTTAAGCCTGGGATACAGCCTCTCAGATCTCTCTGAGGGACTGTTCCAAAGAGATAAGGGATGTCACCTACAAATTGGCACTTGCCATCTACCTTTACAACGATCAAATTATGAGCTGCTGCAGCTGCTGACCTTCAACATCCCCTGAAAGGAGTTCAGTGTGGAGATCAGGAATGAGGCCCTCTGTACTCTGGAAAAGCTGGCGGAACAAGTCTTCAGAGAGTTAGATATTTTCAAGAGACGATTTTATGAGCCCAATTCTTGTATCTCCTCAAAACCAGAAAAGCACTAAAATCCTTCATGGTGACGTCTGCTCCTTGTCACCAGCAGTGACCTTCATGGGACTAGCAGAAAGCTTCTGTAAAAACTATGTGCTTGATTGCACATGCTTCCCCTTCACCAAAATCACATATATACTGACCTTCCCCCCACCTCTTGGGAGCAGCTCCTCAGAGCTATCTGAAATGCTGTCTCCTGGGCTATAGTCCTCATTTTGGGGCCCAGTAAAACTTAACTCACAACTCTCACGTTGTGCATTTTTTTCAGTCGACAGGAAAGAGCCAAGATATATTGGAGATTTTGCTGAAATAAAACTATATTGTGGGACATCAAAAGATTGCTGCTAATCACAAAAAACAGACATCTCAAGTTAATGACGTTACTGCTTTTCTATGTATGAGAAGATGCAACAGTCTGGGCTCACTGAAATTATCCCTTTGATATGCACCTTAACTATCTAAGGCCAGAATCCTGTTTTTCTCCTTCCTGAATTCCCCTCAGGATACACTATGGCGGGGTGGGGTGGTGGGGATGGGGAGAAGGGTGGGTGCAGTGGCTGATGGCTTTATGGTCACAACATCCTTTGTTAACTGAAGTGGCAGGCAATATTCTTTGTTCACACACCTCTCAGTTGAACTACCATCTGAACTAGATCTTCAGATAATTCTTGATCTGAAATATGAACTGAACCAAAGCTAAAACCACTAATCACTATGAATCTTTTCAATATCTGTTTTTAACTGGATGAGTGAATATGCCCCAGGGGACTATGAGAAGAATGCTGTCTTGATATATTCTGCAGGAGCCTTAAGCATCCAAGTGTGACTGTAGATGTGAGCATGGGAGTGAGGAAGGTTGAGAGAAGGAAGGACCCAAGCAAGATGGGCTGTGGGCTCGGGACATGGTTGCTCTTATGCTGGGGAGACCAGCTACTTGGATCAAGTAATTCCAGGGATTCTGGTGTACCCAAAAGTGCTCCCATCAGGGGTGGAGTCAAGGCGGTGGCAGGGGAGGATGTGGAGGTCCCATCTCCCCACACCTAGGGCACCTGCTGGATACTGGTGAGGGACCACAACACCCAAGGAGATGGTAGTAACCCCCAAGCAACTGGGTAGGATGAGGGGAGAGTGAGGGGAGAGAAGAAGTGGAGGCTGGACAGGACAAGCAAGTGCCCCTGAGGGGTAGCTGAGAGGGGGGAGGTGTTCCCATGCCTGGAGGGACCCTCAGGGGCTTGGAGGATCATGGGGGAGTGCACCTAGCATCTCCCTGGCCCAGTCAGGCCCCAGGAAGCCTGCAGGGCTCCTGGTCCAGGTCCTCCGCCCTCAGAGGCCCCTTCCAGGACGAAATGGTCCTAGGGGCATAGGAGGGAGGTGGGGGAAGAAGAGCAGAGGCGGGTGTGGGGGGGTCTCTGGGATTGGAGGATCAGGGGAGGTGCAGAGGGTGTTTCCCCCACCCACTCAGGCCCCAGGAAGCCTGCTGTGCTCCTGCGCCTGGTCCTCTGCCGTCTGAGGCCCCCTCGGCTGTGGGGATACTAAGGGTGTAGGACAGAGGGAAGAGTGGGGAAGAGGAGGAGAGGTGGGCAGCAGGGACCATGTGGGGTCAGGGGATCAGGGGAGGTGCCTTGGGCATTTCCCCCACCCACCTGGCCCTGGGAAGCCTGCTGGGCTCCTGGACCCAATCCTCTCCCCTCCAAGGCCAGAGGCACACCTGGTTCTCTCTGGCTGCATTGAGCTTAAGCCCCACCCCCTACCCCCTCAGGGCATTTTCTGGCCCTGTGGGTCCTAAGCATAGGCCCCATCCACCACCTAAACCCTACCCCTACTTAAGCCCCGCCTCCCCACCCCCCACAGCCAAGGCCTTTTTTCCTGCTTTTTTTTTTCTTTTTCTTTTCTTTTTTTACTATTGTGGTTCTGTTTTACCTTCCAGTTGTTTCATCTATATATATACTTTTTTATTCTTTCTAACATACATGTTTGCTTTCTAATTTAATTTTATTTTTTACTTTTGTTATTGTTCTGCTCCTTTTCTTTTTTCTTTTTTTTTTTTGGCTGCCCCATGCACCTTGTGGGATCTTGGCTTACAAGCCTGGGGTTGAGCTGAAGCTCCTGCAGTGGGAACTCTGAGTCTGAACCACTGGACTAACAGAGAACTTCAGAGTCCAGTGAATATTCACTGGAGTGAGGTCTCCTGGAGGTCCTCATCTTGGCACCAAGACCCAGCTCTACCCAACAGCCTACAAATTCCAGTGCTGAAAACCTCAGGCCAAACAACCAGCAAGACAGGAACACAATCGCACCCACCAAAAAAAAAAAAAAATGAGATGACAAAAATTATGTCACAGATGAAGGAGAAAGGTAAAAACCTACAAGACCAAATAAATGAAGAGGAAATAGGCAACCTACCTGAAAAAGAATTCAGAGTAATGATAGTAAAGATGATCCAGAATCTCGGACATAGAATGGAGGCACAGATTGAGAAAATACAAGAAAAGTTTAACTAAGATCTAGAAGAACTAAAGAACAAACAAACAGAGATGAACAACACAATTACTGAAATGAAAAATACACTAGAAGGAATCAATAACAGAATAACTGAGACAGAAGAATGAATACGTGAGTTGGATGACAGAATGGTGGAAATAACTGCTGAGGAGCAGAATAAAGAAAAAAGAATGAAAAGAATTGAAGACAATCACAGAGACCTCTGAGACAACACTAAACGCACCAACATTTGAATTATAGGGGTCCTAGAAGAAGAAGAGAAAAAGATAGGGTCTGAGAAAATATTTGAAGAGATTATAGTGGAAAACTTCCCTAACATGGGAAAGGAAATAGTCATGCAATTCCAAAAAGTGCAGAGAGTCCCATTCAGGATAAATCCTAGGAAAAACACACCAAGACACATATTAATCAAACTAACAAAAATTAAATACAAAGAAAAAATATTAAAAGCAGCAAGGGAAAAGCAAAATATAACATACAAAGGAATCCCCATGAGGTTTTGAGCTGATTTTTCAGCAGAAACTCTGCAGGTCAGAAGGTAGTAGCAGGATATACTTAAGGTGATGAAAGAGAAAAACCTACAACCAAGATTATTATACCCAGCAAGGATCTCATTCAGATTTGACAGAGAAATCAAAAGTTTTTCAGACAAGCAAAAACTAAGAGAATTCAGCACCACCAAACCAGATTTACAACAAATGCTAAAGGAACTTCTCTAGACATGAAACACAAGAGAAGAAAAAGACCCACAAAAACAAACCCAAAACAATTAAGAAAATGGTAATAGGAACATACATATCAATAATAACTTTGAATGTAAATGGATTAAATGCTCCAAGCAAAAGACACAGACTGGCTGAATGGATACAAAAACAAGACCCATATATATGCTGTCTACAAGAGACCCACTTCAGACCTAGGGACACAAACAGACTGAAAGTGAAGGGATGGAAAAAGATATTCCATGCAAATGGAAATCAAAAGAAAGCTGGAGTAGCAATACTTGTATCCAATAAATAGACTTTAAAATAAAGACTGTTACAAGAGATAAGGAAAGACACTACATAATGATCAATGGATCAATCCAAGAAGAAGATATAACAATTGTAAATATTTATGCACCCAGCGTAGGAGCACCTCAACACATAAGGCAAATGCTAACAACCATAAACAGGGAAATCGACAGTAACACAATAACAGTAGAGGACTTTAACACCCCACTTACACCAATGGTCGGATCATCCAAACAGAAAATAAATAAGGAAACACAAGCTTTAAATGACATAATAGACCAGATAGATTTAATCTATATTTATAGGACATTCCACCTGAAAGTTGCAGAATACACTTTCTTCTCAAGTTCACATGGAACATTCTCCAGTATAGATCACATCTTGGGTCACAAATAAGGTCTCGGAAAATTTAACAAAATTGAAACCGTATCAAGCATCTTTTCTGACCACAACACTATGAGATTGGAAATCAATTACAGGAAAAAAAACTGTAAAAAACCAAATACATGGAGGCTAAACAGTGCACTACTAAATAACCAAGAGATCACCAAAGAAGTCAACGAAGAAAAAAAAATACATAGAAACTAATGACAATGAAAACAAGACGACCCAAAACCTAGGGGATGCAGCAAAAGCAGTTCTAAGAGGGAAGTTTAGAGCAGTTCATTCTCACCTCAAGAAACAAGAAAAAACTTAAATAAATAATCTAACCTTACACCTAAAGCAACTAGAACAAGAAGAACAAAGGAAACCCAAAATGAGTATAAGGAAAGAAATCATAAAGATCAGAGCAGAAATAAATGAAATAGAAATGAAGAAAACAATAGCAAAAGTCAGTAAAACTAAAAGTTGGTCCTTTGAGAAGATAAACAAAATTGATAAACCTTTATCCAGACTCATCAAGAATAAAAGAGAGAGAATGCAGATCAATAAAATTAGAAATGAAAAAGAGAAATAACAACTGACACCACAGAAATACAAAGGATTATAAGAGCCTACTACAAACAACTATATGCCAATAAAATGGACAAATTCTTGAAAAGGTACAATTTTTCAAGATGGAACCAGGAAGAATTAGAAAATATAAAAAGGCTTATCACAAGTAATGCAACAGAAACCATAATTAAAATCATCCAACAAACAAAAGTCCAGGACAAGATGGCTTCACAGGTGAATTCTATAAAACATTTAGAGAAGAATTAACACCTATCCTTCTCAAACTCTTCCAAAAATTGGAGAGGGAGGAACACTACCAAATTCGTTCTATGAAGTCAACATCACCCGGATACCAAATCAGACAAAGACATCACACAAAAAAAGAAAATTACAGGCTAATATCACTGATGAACATAGATGCAAAAATCCTCAGCAAAATACTAGCAAACAGAATCCAACAACACATTAAAAGGATCTTACACCATGATCAAGTGAGATTTATCCCAGGAATGCAAGGATTCTTTAATATATGCAAATCAATTGATGTGATGCACCATATTAAAAAATTAAGGGAAAAAACATATGATCATCTCAAGAGATGCATAAAAAGCTTTTGCCAAAATTCAACACCGATTTATGATAAAAACTCTCCAGAAAATGGGCATAGAGGGAACCTACCTCGACATAATAAGGATCATATATGACAAACCCACAGCAAACATCATACTCAATGGCGAAAAACTGAAAGCATTTCCTCTAAGATCAGGAACGAGACAAGGATGTCCACTCTCACCGTTATTATTCAACATAGTTTTGGAATTCCAGCCACGGCAATCAGAGAAGAAAAAGAAATAAAAGGAATCCAAATTGGAAAAGAAGAAGTAAAACTGTCACTGTTTGCAGATGACATGATACTATACATAGAGATTCCTAAAAATGTCACCAGAAAACTACTAGAGCTAATCAATGAATTTGGTAAAGTTGCAGGATACAAAATTAATGCACAGAAATCTCTTGCATTCCTATACACTAATGTTGAAAAATATGAAAGAGAAATTATGGAAACACTCCCATTTACCATTGCAACAAAAAGAATAAAATACCTAGGACTAAACCTACTTTAGTAGGCAAAAGACTTGTATTCATAAAACTATAAAACACTGATGAAAGAAATCAAAGGTGATATAAACAGATGGAGAAATACACCATGTTCTTGGATTGGAAGAATCAATATTGTGAAAATGACTATACTATCCAAAGCAATCTACAGATTCAATGCAATCCCTATCAAACTACCAATGGCATTCTTCATAGAATTAGAACAAAAAAATTTACAGTTGGTATGGAAACACACAAGACCCCGAATAGCCAAAGCAATCTTGAGAAAGGAAAACAGAGCTGGAGGAATCAGGCTACCTGACTTCAAAGTATACTACAAAGCTACAGCAATCAAGACTGTATGGTACTGGCACAAAAAAAGAAATACAGATCACTGGTACAGGGTGGAAAGCCCAAAGATAAACCCACATACATACGGTCACCTAATTTATGACAAAGGAGGCAAGAACATACAATGGAGAAAACACAGCCTCTTCAATAAGTGGTGCTGGGAAAACTGGACAGCTACATGTAAAAGGATGAAATTAGAACATTCTCTAACATGATACACAAAAATAAACTCAAAATGGATTAAAGAGCTAAATGTAAGATCGGAAACTATAAAACTCTTAGAGGAAAACATAGGAAAAAACACTCTTTGACATAAACCACCATAAGTTATTTTTTGACCCACCTCCTAGAGTAATGAAAATAAAAACAAAAATAAACAAATGGGACCTAATGAAACTTACAAGCTTTTGCACAGCTGAGGAAACTATAAACAAGATGAGAAGACAACTCTCAGAATGGAAGAAAATATTTGCAAATTAATTAACAGACAAATGATTAATCTCCTAATTATACAAACAGCTCATGGAGCTCAATATAAAAAAAAATCCAATTAAGAAATGGGCAAAAGATCTAAATAGACATTTCACCAAAGAAGACATACAGATGGCCAAGAGGCACATGAAAATATACTCAACATCACTAATTATTAGAGAAATGTAAATCAAAACTACAATGAGGTATCACCTCACACCGGTCAGAATGGCCATCATCAAAAAATCTACAAACAATAAATGCTGGAGAGTGTATGGAGAAGAGGGAACCCTTCTGCACTGTTGGTGGGAATGTAAATTGATACAGCCACTATGGAGAACAGTATGGAGGTTCTTTAAAAAGGTAAAAATAGAACTACCATATGACTCAGCTATCCCACTCCTGGGCATATGCCCTGAGAAAACCATAATTCAAAAGGACACATGTACCCCAATGTTCATTGCAGCGCAATTTACAATAGCCAGATCATGGAAACAACCTAAATGTCCAACAATTGATGAATGGGTAAAGAAGATGTGGCACATATATACAATGGAATATTACTCAGTCATAAAAAGGAACGAAATTGGGTCATTTGTAGAGATGTGGATGGACCTAGAGTCTGTAATACAGAGTGAAGTAAGCCAGAAAGAGAAAAACAAATATCATATATTAACACATATATGTGGAATCCAGAAAAATGGTACAGATGAACCTATTTGTAGGGCAGGAATAGAGACATAGATGTAGAGAGCAGACATGTGGACACAGAGGGGGAAGGGGAGAGTGGGACAAATTTGGAGATTAGTTTTGACATAAATACACTACCATGTGTAAAATAGGTAGGTAGTGGGAACCTGCTGTATATCACAGGGAGCTCAGCTCGGTGCTCTTTGACAACTAGATGGGTGGGATCAGGGGTTGGAAGGGACGTCCAAGAGGGAGGGGATATAGGTATACATATAGCAGATTCACTTCATTGTACAGCAGAAACTAACAAAATATTGTAAAGGAATTTTGCTCCAATAAAAAAAAAAATGTTCAAACACAAGAGTGCTCCCATCAGCCAAGTTACCAAGAGAAGTAAGGTCAAGCATAGCATCCTAGGAAAGGGAATAGTGACCAGTTGGATCTCTGATGCCAAGGTCTCACAGTGAATCATTCCCAGAAGTGGTTTTCCATTATTATTTTTTATTGAAATATAGTTGATGTACAATATTATGTAAGTTACAGGTGTACAATGTAGTGATTCACAATTCCAAAAGGATGAGGTGGGGGGGCTTCCTTGAACATCAACCCTGAAGCTGGAGGTAGGTCCCTGACCCTGGCTTCAGAGGTGGAAGTCATATGTAGATTAATAGTGGTGGCAGGGCTTGGCTGACACAGAGAAAGCAGGGTCCCCTGTTGCCCATATTTCCCCAGGGACTGTCGCAGTCTCAAATTGCAGCCACTCTCTTGGTGCTTAGAGCCACCTATTTCCCATGAACTAATTGTAATGACCATCACTTTACACCTTATTGGAGATGCTACCTAGATGTGGAGATTGTGAGGAAATTGAACCAGATGGTAGGTGAGAAAACGAGCAAGAGTCTGTGACAGAGGTAGATATGAAGACTAAATCAGGGGATCGAGGGTCCCCGAGACACACCAATAAGCCCAGACCCCACTTCTGTGTGATTTGGCATCAACTCAATATCAGAAGCCACAAGGATGGTAACGGTGGTGATGATACCAAAGTCAACGCTCCCTCTGAGCAGCTGGCTTTGTGTCACACTTTATTTTCAGGAGGTAGGGTATTATTTGTCCAGCTGAGCAGACTGAGGCTTTCAAAGGCCAGATGCCTTACACACAGCTATCTACACAGGTCCTGGGATCGGATCAAGTTCTCCCTCACCACGAAAATCGAAAATCAAGGAAGAGCCAAGGTGAGCTGTTACTGCTTTCTTACTGACTGGGTGTGGGTGGCTGGGTCCCTGAGCAAGTCGACTCTCCTGGCTTCAGGATCCCTCAGATTCCTTCCCATCTGTGTCCCTTTAGAACGTTATATCCACGGTGAGGGCTTGGGTTCAGGCATCATCCTCTTCAGGCTTCAAGGCGGGTGTGAAGGGGCAACGGAGAACTTGGAAGAACTTGAGATCTCAAGTGAGCACACTGGCCTGGGAGCCTGGACAAGGCCAAGCTTCTTCCTCAACTGAGGGGCCGGCTTGAGACCCATTGTCCCTGCCCTGGGGCACTCAGTCCTGGTGTCGGCTAAGAGCATACTCCCAGCTGTCTTTCTTCCTGCCTTCAGCTCTTCGTTTCACTTTTTGTCTTTTTTCTTGGAGTTCACTATGTAATTTGTGTTCCCCCAGCCCATCTCACTTGCTTCCACTTTCTTCCCCTCTGAACTGGACACAGAACAGAACTAAAGTTTAACTTTTTCATTTCTTAAAATGAATAATTTCTATGGTTTCTCTGTAAATTATTTACTGTTTTATCTGGATGAATTAAGCTTTTATTTGTTTGTTTGCTTGTTTATTATGTATTTTCCTCCTGAGGGTCAGAGACCTTCTTGACAAAAGGATTCTCTGTCCCCCCACCCAAACACCACCCCTTTTGAGACCCAAGCACACCCGGGAGCATGGAAATGGTTCAGGCTGAGCTACAGAGGCTTTGTGCTCTGCTTGAGGGCCCAGGGTGCCCTTCCAGAAGAAGCCTGTCTGCACTTTGGAGGGGGCACAGTCCCCATCAGTGAAGGACCTCCTTGGGGACTGAGGCCTCTCTTGGACCTGTCTTTTGTCCAGGGCATCCCATCTGGTCATCTTGGATTAATAGACACCAACCAGTTAAGAGCAGCCCACACAGAGCAGCCTATTATAAATTACTTTTCTGCAACTTTGATTTTCTCACCTCACAATATATCCTGGAAATCGCTCTGCACTTGTTCATGGAGTCTCCCGTCCTGTTCTAGGGGTGCTCAGGATTCCAGAGTGTGTCTTTTTAACCTCTTCATGCTGTATGGGCATTTAGGTTGTTCCTATATTTTGAAATCACAATGTTTCAATGAATACCTTTGTCCATATGTATTTTTATATTGCTAGAGGTACATCTTCAGGGTAGATTCCTGGAAGTGAGTCAAAGAAATGTATCTGCATATAATAGTTTTTTTTGTTAGGTTTACTGAATTCTGCTCTTGAAGAGCTGTGTTATTCTGCATCCTCACCAGCAGTTTATGAGGGGATATGTTTCACCACGGCCTCGCCAAAGAATGTGTTGTCTTACATTTTAATGTTTGCTAGTCTACAGGTGAGAAATAGTATCTCAGTGGTGTTTTGTTTATTTGTTTGTTTGTTTTTGCGGTACGTGGGCCTCTCACCGCTGTGGCCTCTCCCGTTGCGGAGCACAGGCTCCGGACGCGCAGGCCTAGCGGCCATGGCTCATGGGCCCAGCCGCTCCACGGCATGTGGGATCCTCCCGGACCGGGATACGAACCCGTGTCCCCTGCATCAGCAGGCGGACTTCCAACCACTGCGCCACCAGGGAAGCCCCTCAGTGGTATTTTAATTTGCATTTCTCTAATTATGGAGTTGGATGAATATTTTTTCAAATGTTTAAAGACCACTAAGATTTTATATAGATCTCACATATTTTGTCCGTTCATGTCCTTTTTCTACTTTTCTAGGAAATTTTGTTTCTTTGTTTTAAATTGTTTTTTTCATTTTGATTTAATAGGTGCAGAAACAAATTTTATAATCATATCAGGAGTATATCTTTCACTTCTAAGTTTACAAAAGTACAGTACATACTTTATCTCATTCAATCTTCATAAGATGATTGTGATATACAATTAATAAAAAATCTACATTATTGGGGATTTGTGAGGATTAAATGAAATAATGCACAATTGGTCACTAATCTGCACAACTTAACAAGCTACTAAACATTAAATAAATGCCAATAATGGTCAATTTAATTATTATAATATTAATATTTCTAATAATCTTTTAGCAAAAGGTAAACTTTGGGAAATTAGAATATTTATGTTTTTAACATCCCATATTATGTGAGTCATTTGTTTCTATTTTTTGAAATACTGTGTTTTCCTAATCAGTTAAATGAAAACTATAGTTCTCTTTCTATAACTAATGTAGGAATAGATATATGGATAAAATCCTATAGTCAAGAACTCTGCATTAACAAATTAAAAAAAAATTAGCCATTGTAGCCAGTGCTATTAAGTACATTCACGATGTTGTGCAACTGTCACCACTATCTAGTTCCAGAATACCTTCATCACTCCAGAAAGAAAGCCCATACTCATTAAGCAGTCATTGCTCATTCTCCTCCTTCCCTAGCCCCTGGCAATTACAAATCTGTCTTCTGTCTCTATGGAGTTGCCTATTCTGGCTATTTCATATAAATGGAATCATTTACTATGTGGTCTTTTGTATCTGATTTCTTTCACTTACCATAGTGTTTTCAAGATCCATCTATTGTAGCATGTACCTGTGTGTCATTCTTTTTTATGGCTGAATAATATTCCACTGTCTGGTTATAACATATTTTGTCTAGCCATTCCTCTGTTAACAGACATTTGAGTTTTTGCCACCTTTTTTAACTGAGCAGGACCCTAAGAGGCTTTCCTGAGACAGACCACCACCCCCCTGCCCCCGCCAAATCCTCTGTCTTCCTCTCATTTGTAGAAAATCTCCCAGGCCTCCCCTGAATCACCAAAGCCTCCCCTTAGTCACCAAAGCCTGGTTCAAGAATTAAAGATTGAAAGGATGTGAATATGTAGTGACAAAAATAGCAGTTGGGCCAGGAGAACTAGTGACAATTTAAACAGTAAATCAGCCATATGGGAGTCTCAGAATCTTTAGTTTCTCCCTGAAGTACATATATAACAGTATTTGATGCACATTCCTGACTTGTTTTTCAGATACTAAAGCCCCTACCAAATGGAAGAAGTTAATTGCATGATGCCCATGGGCACATAGCTCCCAGACTGGCTGGAGCCTGATAATGTTAACCCCTGTGACACCACCCTGTTACCCCACCATCAGCCAATCAGAGAATTGTGAATAAGCTGATCACACACCCTGAGACTCCCCTCCCTCACCTTGCCTTTAAAACTGCTTCCCTGGGGGCTTCCCTGGTGGCACAGTGGTTGGGAGTCTGCCTGCCAGTGCAGGGGACACGTGTTTGAGCCCTGGTCCGGGAAGATCCCACATGCCATGGAGCAACTAGGCCTGTGCGCCACAACGGCTGAGCCTGTGCTCTAGAGCCTGTGAGCCACAGCTACAGAAGCCTGCAACTACTGAAGCCCATGCTCCACAGCAAGAGAAGCCACCACGGTGAGAAGCCTGAACTCTGTAATGAAGAGTGGCCCCCAATTGCCACAGCTGAGGAGGGCTCTCACACAGTAGTTGGGACCCAATGCAGCCAAAAAAAAAAAAAAAAACTTCCCTGAAACCCATTGGGGAGTTCAGGTCTTTTGAGAATCAGCTGTGCGGACTACTTGTTTGGTGCCTTACAATTAATGCTGCACTTTCCTTCACCATAAGCCGTTGTCAGTAGATCGGCTTAACTATGTGTGGATGACTGGACCCAAGTTTGGTTCAGTAACAATTATGACTATCATGGCAGTGTTATTATGCACATATCAGGCACAAGTTCAAACCCCTGTTTTTAATTCTTTACGGTATATACCCACACGGGGAATTTCTGGGTCATATGGCAATTCTATTTTTAACTTATTGAGGAACCACCAAACTGTTTTCCACAGTGACTGCACCATTTTACATTCCCACTTGAAACATGATGTTTCAACATTCTTGTCAATACTTTTTTTTTTAAATTATGGTCATTCTAAGTATTAGGTATGTAGTAGTATCTCCCTGTTGTTTTGATTTGCATTTACCTAATGATTAGTGTTGTTGAACATTTTTTCATGTGCTTGTTGGTTATTTATATATCTTCTTCAGAGAAATGTCTATTCAAGTCCTTTGCTCATTTTTAAATTGTGTTGTCTTTTTGTTGTTCAGTTGTAAAAGTTCTTTATTTATTCTAGCTATTAGATCCTTAACCAGATATGTGATTTACAAATATTTTCTGCCATTCTGTGGGTTGTCTTTTCACTCTCTTGATACTGTCCATTGATGCACAAAAGTGTTTAATTTTGATGAAGTCCAATTCATCACCTTTTCCTTTTGTTGTTAGTGCCTTTTTGTCATATTTAAGAAACCATTGCCAAGGTCATGAAAATCTACCCCTATGTTTTCATCTAAGAGTTTAATAGTTTTAGGTCTTATATTTAGGTTTCTGATCTATTTTGAGTTAATTTGTGTATAAGGTGTGAGGTAGGGGTCCAACTTCATTCTTTTGTTTGGGATATACAGTGATCCCAGAACCATTTGTTGAAGAGACTATTCTTTCCTCATTAAATAGTCTTGTCAAAAACCAAGTGACTATAGTTTATGAGCATATTTCTGGACTCTCAATTCTAATCCATTGATATATATGTCTATCCTTATGCCAGTACCATATTGTTTTGATGTGTAGTAAGTTTTGTAGTAAGTGGCAATAATTAATAGCTTTGTAGAAAGTTTTGAAATTAGATGGTGTGTGAGCCTCCAACTTTTATTTTTTTCCAAGACTTCTTTGGCTATTTGACTCTCTTACTACTTCAGATGGATTTTAGTATTGGATTTTCCATTTTTGAAAAAAAAGGCTGTTGGGATTTTGATAAGAATTGCATTGAATGTGTACATCACTTTGGGAAGTATTGCTATCTTATATTGTTTTCCAGTTCATCAACATGGAATGTATTTCCATTTATTAGGCCTTCTTTAATTTCTTTCAGTGATATTTTGTAGTTTTCAGTGTGCAAGTATTGTTCCTCCTTGCCTAATTTATTCCTAGTTTTTTTAAAAAATTAATTAATTAATTAATATTGAAAAATAGTTGAGTTACAATATTATATTAGTTTCATGTGTACAACATAGTGATTCAAAATTTTTATAGATTATACTCTATTTAAAATTTTTATAAAATATTGGTTATATTCCCTGAGCTGGACAATATATATCCTTGTTGCTTATTTATTTTATACATAGTAGTTTGTACCTTTTAATCCTCTATCCTTTTCATGCCCCTCTCACCCTTCTTCTCCCCACTGGTAACCACTAGTTTGTTCTCTATATCTGTGGGTCTGTTTCTGTTTTGTTATATTCACTAGTTTGTTTTGTTTTTGTTTTTATTTTCTTTTTGCGGTACGCGGGCCTCTCACTGCTGTGGCCTCTCCCGTTGCGGAGCACAGGCTCTGGACGCACAGGCTCAGCGGCCACGGCTCACAGGCCCAGCCGCTCCGCAGCACGTGGGATCTTCCCGGACCGGGGCACGAACCCGTGTCCCCTGCATCGGCAGGCGGACTCCCAACCACTGCGCCACCAGGGAAGCCCCACTAGTTTGTTTTATTCTTTAGATTCCACATACAAGTGATAACGTATGGTATTTGTCTTTCTCTGTCTGATTTATTTCACTAAGCATAATACCCTCCAGGTCCATCCATGTTGCAAATAGCAGAATTTCATTCTTTTTTATGGCTGAGCAGTATTTCACTGTTTATCCATTCATCTGTTCATGGACACTTAGGTTGCTTTCATATCTTGGCAATTGTAAATAATGCTGCTATGAACATTGGGGTGCATGTGTCTTCTCGAATTAATGTTTTTCTTTCCTTTGGATATACACCCAGTGGTAGAACTGCTAGATCATATGGTATTTCTATTCTTAGTTTTTTGAGAAACCTCCATACTCTTTTCCATAGTGGCTGCACCAATTTACATTCCCACAGTGAACTAGGGTTCCCTTTTCTCCACAGCCTTGCCAACATTTGTTATTTGTAGACTTTTTGATGATAGCCATTCTGACAGGTTTGAGGTGATACCTCATTGATGTTTTGATTTGCATTTCTCTGATGATTAGCAATGTTGAGCATTTTTTATGTGCCTATTGCCCATTTGTATGCATTCTATGGAAAAATGTCTATTCAGGTCTTCTGCCCATTTTTTATTTGGGTTGTTTTTTTCTTTTGATATTGAGCTGTGTGAACTCTATATATTTTATATATTAACCCCTTATAGATCATATCACTTGCAAATATTTTCTCCCATGTGGTAGGTTTTCTTTTTGTTTTGTTGATGGTTTCTTTTGCTGTGCAAATATTTTAAGTTTAATTAGGTTTCATTTGTTTATTTTTGCTTTTGTTTCTTTGCCTTAGGAGACAAATCTAAGAAAATATTTGTACAGTTTATGTCAAAAAGTGTTCTGCCTATGAGTTCTTCTAGAGTTGTATAGTTTCTTGTCTTACACTTAGGCCTTTAATCCATTTTGAGTTTATTTTTTGTATATGGTAAAAGAAAATGTTCTAATTTCATTCTTTGTCATGTAGCTGTCCAGTTTTCCCAGCACCACTTATTGAAGAGACTGTCTTTTCTCCATTGTATATTCTTGCCTCCTTTGTCATAGATTAATTGACCATAAGTGTGTGCATTTATTTTTGGGCTCTCTATTCTGTTCCATTGATCTATGTATCTGTTTTTGTGCCAGTATCCTACTGTTTGATTACTGTAGCTTTGTAATATAGTCTGAAGTCAGGGAGCATTATACCTCCAGCTCAGTTTTTCTTTCTCAAGATTGCCTTGGCTATTCATAGGTTTTTAAATCTTTTTAATGCTATTGTAAATGGAATTGTTCTCTTAATTTCTTTTCTTTTGGATTGTTTTTTGCTAGTGTGTAGAAATACAATTGATTTTTGTATGTTGATCTTGTATCCTGCAATTTTGCTGAATTCATTTATCAACTCTAATATTTTCTTCTTTTAGTTTACAGTTCCTTTGAAATTTTGACATTCTCTGCCTTCAAATTATGCTGATGGCATGGTTTTGTGTAGATTTAATTTTTTCTTTTTTTGTATTGATTTGGGAAGATATACTGGGAGACACCTAGGTAAGTGGCCTCACTGTCTTTAGTTATACAGAAGTCTATGTTATTTTTAAAAATCAACATTATTAAGTTATACTTTGCATACAGTGAACTGAGATACACAGTTCAGTGAATTTTGACATGTGTTTATAATTGTGTGATGACCACCACAATCAAGAAGTGAAATATATCCAACACCCCAGAGGGGATCTTGATGTTCTTTCAGTCAATCATCAACCCACACAACCCTGATTTGCTTTTTGACACTATGGATTAGATTGGAGGTCTCAACCTCACACTATTGATATGTGACGCTAGATGAGTCTCTGTGGTGGGGGGCTGTCCTGTTGTCTAGTGTCTTTTAGTATGTTTAGCTGTATCCCTGACCTCTTCCTACTAGAAGCCAGTAGCATCCCCAGTTGTAATAACCCATAATATCTCTAGGCAGTGTCACATATCTCCTGGGAGGCCAGTTGTCCCAATTGAAAACAACTGGATTAGATAGATTGGCTTGTTTTGGGGCTTTATATAAATGACATCATACATTGTGTACTGTTTTGTGTCTGACTTCTTTTCCTCAGTATAATGTTTTTGAGTTTCATCCATGTTGCTACATGTAGCAGAGGTTCATTCATTTCATTATACAGGGACACACCATCATTTGTTTATGGTATATTATTTTTGACTTTTGATCAGTAGTCAACACAATTGGATTTTGGGGTGTTCTGCTCCAGATTTCCCTGGAACAACATTATTGGACATGATAATTTTATGATCAAATGTCTGCTTATGTGAGCATTTTGTTTCCCTCCAGGCAACCCTACATTTCCATATTTACTGAGCCATCCATCTTGTAAACTTATTGCTGCCTTTCGCACACGGTCAGGGGTATTGTCCAGGACACACAGTAATTTATCTCATCACATACAATCAGCAAAAGTCAGTCGGACATATGGCTGGAGTCTGAACTCTTTGCTTTGCTCTCCTTCTTGGTAGGGAGGCCAGGGACCAGACCCTAACTCTGCCTCCCTTCCCATTTGTGAGGGGCTCCCATCCCTTGCTACGGTGGATGGAAAAATAGGGAAAGGAGTGGGGTCTGTCCTTCCCACTTCTCCTCCAGCAAAATATGTATCCTTTCTGCTACCCACACTTCAGAACATTCAAGGGATTTGGGGCTGATCAAGGAAAAAGGTGACCGTGGGGAAGCAGTAACACATAAAAGGCTTTATTGACAGTGGATGAATAAGGCCACATGCAAGTGGAAATCTCTCCCAGTATGAGGTTGTCCAAAGGCTTATGGCATGGGGGCCCCTATCCAGAAGGGAAGGAAGACAAAGGAACTCCTGAGGGGGAAGGGGATCAGAGGAGGGACTTATGTGTTTAGGTGATGTCACTTAGCAACATGATGGAGAGTCTCTAGATCAGAGAACTCTGAAGTGCTTTAGTAGCTTGGGGCCTTATAACTGCAAGACCTTATCTAAATGATGTTGGATGAGGTTTCAAGGAGGTATACAAAGGCAATCTCTGAATGTCTAAAACTTTGCTTGTTTGGGCTATTTTAAAAATAATTAAAAATTTGAATTTCATGATCACAGGCTTCTAAGCTAAGGGTAGCAGCCTGCTGTGAAGAAATAAACAACCTAGGAGCTGATACACAGAGGCCATCTTTGGCCCATTTATATAACACACACCAAACACTCAAGTGCTCCTCACTGGGTGCCTTTGCCCTCCACTCTCTTCAGGGATTTGTTCAGTGAGACATGATGTAGTCATCACCTTCTGTGGAGATGCCTTGGACTTTTGCTTCCTTTGCATCCTTTGGACTCTTGGTGAAAGCTGAGGCAGACAGAGACCAAGAAAGAAGGAGATGGGACCCAATGATGGAGAGGAAGTTCCCAGATTCTTGGTTTTAGAGACCAGTAAAAAGAACTTTGAGGAAGAGCTGCAGGGAAAAATAAACAAAGAGTGAGAATGTGGTGCCAGATCTCCAAGACTACCCACCTAGATTCTCCATGTGGCTCTCTACCTGAGAGCTCAACAGGCCCATTCCACACATAGTCAGGGCCAGCTGGAAGTGCTGGGGACTTCATACTGAGACCAGCCTCCATTACCGTGGGATGAGAGCTGGTAGAGAAGTGCCCCTCGGTAGGCCTAAGTCTCAAGTGGGCTCTGTAGAGTAGTAGCTGGCTCAGTAACCCACACTTTACCAGTGACTTTCCCTTCCCTGTGTCACTCCTGACTTCTCCCACTGGTGTTTCCCAATGAATGCCTATCCGGGTCTGCTTGTGCCGTCTGTTAGAAACTCTACCATGTACTAGCTTCATAGCCTTGTAACTTCTTTAGCCTCATTTATAGAATGTGAGTCACAGTAGAACCCACCTAATAGTGTTAATATGAGGATTAAAGAAGTTAATACATGGAAGTGTTTGGAACAGTGTTTGGCATATAACAGATGCTCAATAAATGTTAACTATGAGAATTATCGTTAATTTGCCAACTTTTTGTTTCACCAAGTTAGGGCATTAAAAAACAATGCCCTTTCCATTTGCCATCACCACCTATCCTCTCACATGCCTTTCCTCTTGCAATCCATTCTGCATAGACCACCCAGATCCTTCTAAAGCCTCTGGTCATCAGGAACACTCCCTTGCTCAAAACCTCCCAGAGATTCAAAATAAAATCCACAGCTCCTTCCTTGGCCCATGTGGCCCTGCACTGCTGCCCACGAGTCTCTCTTAGACCACACCTTGCCTCACCCCACTCTGCCCCAGTCTTCCTGACATCTCCAGAACACACCACACTTGCTTCCTCCTCAGACCCTCTGTACTCAGAGTGCTTCTGCCAGAACATTCCTCCCCACGTGTCTGCAGGGCTCACCTCTCCATTTCTGTAGGTTGGCTCTAATGTCCGTTTCAGAGAGGCAGGGACAGAAAGGGGATGGTCTAGGGGACCCCCTCCCCCCACTTCCCTCACTCAGTTTCCTTCCCCTACACTGGTCAGCCTCCAGTGTATCAGGCGTGCATTTGCTTCTGTGTTCATAGCCTGAGCTCCACTATCCCTGGGGTATGTCTGGCCCACAACAGGTGGGAGGAATGAATTTTGAATGAATGGACACCTAGAGAAAAGACAGCACATTTTACTTCCCAAACCTGCAGAATAAAGCATGGACTTGAAACAGAGTTTGTTATTTATCCCAGGAGTGGTGCCAGTGGGTACTGGAGAACCCAGCTATTGTCACTGCCCATGGGAGAGTCTGGTGGAAGCCAAGCTCTTCTCTTCAGAAGAAGGCATCTATGTATTTTCAAAGCAAAAATTGCATCAGAGAAGGTTAAACAGGCAACCAATACTTTATTCATAGCTATCACCATAGGGGAGAGAGGCCAGAACTCAGTCTGAACTCAACTCCATTGAGGCAGAGGGGGAAGAGTTTTTAAGTGCTCGGGTGACTTAGTGGGAAAGTACTGGAGTACATTAGAGAGAAGCCAGAGCCATTTGTGTTTGCTAATTGGCTTTATCCTGAGGTAAAACAAACTTCTGCCTTTGTGTCAGGAGGTAGTTTTGCAATTCCGAGCAAGGCACCCACTCACCAGAGAGACTGGGAAATAGGCGTGCTGTCTCCATCGATGATGACATTTCAAAGGGATGGCTCCAAAACCTTGAGAAAAACTTTTCTGGGTTGTAAAATTGTCAATAGGCTTTTAAAAAGATGTACATCTCTTGTAAAGAGAAATGATTTACAATGGCAAGTTTTCTAAAGTAAATGCTCTGAGAAAAGGGAGGTCAGGGGCCTAGGGTCTGGAGGAAACCTGCTAAAGTTTAGTCAACCTGAGGGGAATGGCAAGGCCACCCTGTTCAGTGCCTGTTGTTCTCATACACACACTTACGCGTATAATTTCAGGGAGTTTGAAAGCTCCTGAGCTCATCCCCAGACCTAGATGTAAAGACAGGTGATTTTGGAGGTGAAAGGGCAAGAGCAGCTGGGCCTAGATGGCTGAGAAACAGGAATAAAGAAGAGGAAAGACTAGAAAGAAAAGCAGCAGCTCAGGCAGTGGGGAGGCAGAGTTTGAAACACACCAAGTAGGGGAGCTCCGCAGTGGAGACCACCTGTTGTGGGAGGGCTTGTGTGGGGGCATGTGTGGGCATGCATGGATCTGTGTCCCTTGAGTCCTGGGAGGGGACAGGGAGAGCTGCAGGCCTCCAGCAGGTTGTATGTGCCCTGTGGATTCTTGAAGAACTGGTTTTCTTTCTTTCTTCTTCCTCTTTTTTTTTGAAAATCATTTCATTGAAGTATGATTGACATGTAAAAAGCTATGTGTATTTAACATATACAACTCTGTGAGTTTAGGGTTCGTCACCAACATCAAAGTCATAAACATACACATCACCTCCCAAAGTTTCTTCCTGCCCCCTTCAAAATTATTATTTTTTATGTGTGGTAACAACACAACATAAGATCTATGCTCTTTGCAAATGTTAACTGTATAATGTAGTATTTTTATCCATAGGCACTATAGTTTTCTGACCAGAGTGATGAAGCGGGCAGGAGAGGGGAGGATGCTAGGCAGAGGCCTGCTGCAGCTCACAGAGGCCTGGTTTGGTCACCCTTTTGCTTCTCTCCCTTCTCTTCTCCTCCCCCTTGATTCCAGCCTGGCCAGTGTGCACTTCTAGACAGGGAAGAGGGCCCCTGCTCCTCTGTCCTTCCCACCGGTGCATTTCCCTCAGTCCCACCAGCCAACCTGGATCTTCTCCCACGTCTGAACTCATTCTGGCCACTTCCCTATGCTGCCACTGGAGTGGTCTGCTCAGGGCTGCCTCAGATGCTCTGAGATAGGCACCAGATCCAGGTTCCTGCACTGACTCCTGCGCCTCTCCTTGCCTCAGAGCTCCTTTGGTGTGTGAGCCCTGCCCAGCCTCCACCCACCTCCTTCGCAAATGTTCTTCCTTGGTTTGCTATGCATATGGCTAAACCCTTGTTACCTTGGGGCAGATACACCACACAATCTGCACCCAGCTAGCCCTCCAAGCCTTCTCATCTTCCAATCTCCACTGACCTTCAGTTTTCCCCTATAATAGTCATCACAACAGCCATGCATGATGAGGGTATCGTGTGCCCAGGAGCTCTGCCCTGGGTATGTACAGACAGTCCTGGTCTCACCGCCAGTAACCCATCCTGGAGTGTACCTCAACATTTGTCACCATCGAGAATGCTTTCTTGGAAATAGCCTTTACTTTCAAAAACATGAATTATTTACAAATATTTTAAAAATAAATTGCTTTATTAAGCTTATGTAAGTTCTGCAAAATTCTTTTAAACTTTAAAAATGAAATAGACAACTAAAAGAAGAAAATAACTACCATAAGCTCAGATAATCACTCCTGAAATTTCAGTATGTTTTTTTAGTCTCTTCTACTTATTTTTGAATCAGTTGACTTCAATTGTTTAAATAGAGTTTTGTATCCTGATCTCTAATCTTAATAATGTCCCATGAGCTTTGCTGCATACGTATTAGTACCTCCTCATGATGGTATTAATTCCATCACATAGGTGTCCTGTAGTTTACTCGTTATCTTCTGATTGGGAATATTGGTTGCTCTTAATTACTGGTCATGACAGGGATGCTTCCCAGAGTGGGTTCCAGACAGTGGACTGCTGGAGAGAGATATCTTCCCCTTCCTGAAGTAGGTCTTAACCATCTGGCAGGGTAGTTTGGCACTAGGTACTTGTACCTGGCTAGGAGGCAGGCACATGGCTCCATTTTCCAAGACCTCTCATTCTGCTGGGATCTTTACTTGACAAGGGCCATGTGTTCAGTATCTGAGCTCCTGGGGTGCTTTAGGAACCCTGGCATGGGGATCTCTGCCTGAGCTCAGGTGCTCTCAGCTCCTGCTTTGCATGACCTTCCCTAGATGTCCTGCCACCTTTGCTGTTAAAGGCACTTTGCATCCTTCAACCATGCCCATAGTTTTCCTTCTGTGACCCCTCAGGGTCTTGGGTGACAACCATGCAGTTCTGGGATAAACAGTAGTGCACAAGCTTTCTCTGCATAGAATAGATTCCCTGAAGTGGGAGTATTTAATTAGAATGTAGAAACCTTTTAAGATTCTTGATTTATAGGCTGTCTGTTCAATTTCTGCTCTCAGCAGGGTCTGGAAGCTCCTGAACCAGTAGTAAGGCTTCTAGTAGAGTAACAATTTAACAGCAACACTAGCAAGCTTCACTCATTTGGCGGAAGGAAGTAGCACATGGTTTAAATCTCCAGACCTTTACTGGGATGGATGTAAATGTTTCCCCCCTGTACCCTCACCCCCACCCTTGGGTTTCTTGTTCTGCTCATATCTTGGCCCTCCATCCATTGGTGTCTTAGTGTTTTCCTCTCAATTTGGTCCCTCCACATTCTCACATTCTCTGCTATTTGTCTATTTTTCTGTGTACTATTTCCACCCACAGACTCTTGAATGCCAATAAGCTGATTTCTGATTCAAATTTTCTAAATTTCCAGGTCTTTTAATATCCCAGGTCTTCCAATTTCCTTGAGTTCTTTAAGTTTTGGTTATATATAAAAATATATATATTCAAGAAATCCAAATAGATTTTATTCATAAAACATGTCATAGCTTATTTGTATGTCTTCACATAGAATGGCAGATGAAGCTGAAACACAAGGTCTATTTTTTAAAACAAAGACTTTGGTCTGTGGTTGAACTGACTGGGATTGAGCTGTTTCCTCCCTTTTACAACATGCAAAGCTTATAGTCAAGGATCTGACACTCACAGATGACTACGACCGTCTTATTCATGCTTAGTGTCCATGCCAGGCGTTTCCAGTAGGGGACATTCTGTTCTCTCATTCTTGGCTGTATTTCAGCTCTCCCTTTAGCTTTGATTCTAAGCATTAACACTGTCTTTTAAAATGAATTATATGTCCATGCCACTCTCTCACTTTGTCACAGCTTACCCTTCCCCCTCCCCATATCCTCAAGTCCATTCTCTAGTAGGTCTGTGACATATATGCACTACCAAACGTAAAATAGATAGCGAGTGGGAAGCAGCCGCATAGCACAGGGAGATCAGCTCGGTGCTTTGTGACCACCTAGAGGGGTGGGATAGGGAGTGTGGGAGGGAGGGAGACGCAAGAGGGAAGAGATATGGAAACATATGTATATGTATAACTGATTCACTTTGTTATAAAGCAGAAACTAACACACCATTGTAAAGCAATTATACTCCAATAAAGATGTTACAAAAATAAAATAAAATGAATTATATTATTTCTTTAAATTTTTTTGTGGTAAAATATACATAACATAGAACTTACCATTTTAACCATTTTAAAGTGAACAATTCAGTGACATAAAGTATGTTCACAGCGCTGTGCAACTATCACCACTGTTCATCTCTGGAGCTTTTTCATCATCTCAAACTGAAATGTTACGCACACTAAAAATTTCTATTGTTTCTCATGCCTGATTTCACCCAGATATATACATTTCTAATCCCCTGGATATTTGTTTACTTATAAAATATATCATCAAAATAAAGAGTTGCTTGAGATTGCTTCAGTTGTTCAGGTTTGCTTGTTTTCTTTTTTTCTTTGAAAAGAAGGTTTCTGCCACTACCCTAAATGTAGCTAGCCTTCTTTTTGAAATGCATATAATATTGTCAGCAATTCAGTTTTGAAAATTGATTGCCCAAAAAGGAAAGCCTTTAAAATTCCCTCCAAAAAGGCTGTGGGTACTGCTGCTGTTGCTGGTCTTGAAAAAGTATTTCCTTATAATCTAGTGAAAGTTCTGCAGGACACCTGGCAGATGAAGCAAGACTAAGTTGCCACTCGGTCAGTAGACTGATCTTATCTTTTGTTTTAAACTTCCCCAAATAAGACACAAAATTGTGTTCTTGTCACCCATCACAAAACTCAGTGTACAATGTGACCTAAACACATTATTCCTGTGTTTTCTGCACTTCACTCTGTAGTGTCTGTAGACATTCACAGAACACTGGCACTTCTGAGTGCAAAGAACAATATCAGTAAAGTTATTCGGAGCATAGTTTCATTTCATTATTGATGTGTGATTTTAAGGCATTGCTTTTCTCAGATAAGGCTTTAAAACATGATTATGTTTAACTATTAAAATAAACAAAAAGAAAATTAGTTAACAAAATACTTTTACATTCTCCAAAAAAGATATACAAATGGCCAATAAGCCTGTGAAAAGATGTTCAACATCATTAGCCATTAGGGTAATACAAATCAAAACCACAATGAGATACCACTTCACACCCACTTGGATGGCTATAATAAAAAAGACAAAGAATAACAAGGGTTGGTGAGGTTGTAGAGAAATTATAACCCTCATACACTGCTGGTGGGAATTGAAAATGATACAACTACTTTGGAAAACAGTCTACAGTTTCATAAACAGTTAAACATAGAGTCACCACATGACCCAGCAACTCCTTTTCTACGTATATACTCAAGATATTTGAAAACATATATTTACACAAAAACTTGTACATGAATGTTCATAACAACCTAACAATATAACATTCATAACATAACAGCATAAAAACATTCGTAATTGTCAAAAAGTGGAAACAACCCAACTGTCCATCAATTGATGGATAAATAAAATCTGGTCTATTCATAGAGTGGCATAATATTCAGTTATAAAAAGAAATGAAGTCCTGATAAGTGCTAAAACATAAATGAATCTTGAAAACTTTATGCTAAGTGAAAGAAACTAAACACAAAGACCACATATTGTATAATTCCATTTATGTGGAATGTCCAGACAGGCAAATATATAGAGACAGAAAGTAGATTAATGTTTGTCTAGGGCTGGTGGTGGGGGGTAGGGGGACAGGGTGGTGATGACTAAAGGTGCACAGTTCTTTTGGGGTGGGGAAAACGTTCTAAAACTGATAGTAGTGATGATTGTACAACTCTGAGACTATACTAAAAACCATTGAATTGTATACTTCAAAATGGGTGAATTGTATGATATATGGATTACATCTCAATAAAACTCTTTAAAAAAGACTATTATTTTATATCTTTAGAGAGATAAGAAAATAATATAGAAGAAAAGAAGTCTCCTAAAGCAGACTTTACAGTAAGTGAAGCACTGGAGCATTGTGCTGCAGACTGCACAAGTGATGCATGCCACTTTCTTGCCAACTGTACACTTTCAATAATGGCATCAAATATGGAGGCCATTATAAGGAAGGCAAAGGCAAGGCCAAGAGTCTCACAGATTTGGGAGGTTCCTCCCTGCCGACTGGTACATTTGGCAGCAGTTTAAATAGTTGAACTTTTTCCTTTTTGTTATATGTATAGAGTTTCACTAAAAGTTTCACAAATAGAAAAGCTACCATTCTTAAAATTTTTTTTTAAATCAAAGTATAGTTGATTTACAATGTTATATTAGTTTCAGGTGTACAACATAGTAATTCGATATCTTTATAGACTATACTCCATATTAAAGTTATTATAAAATATTTGTTATATTCACTGTTCTCTACATTTTTGTATGTTATTTATTTTATACATAGTAGTTTGTGCCTCTTAAACACCTTCCCCTATCTACCACTTCCCACATCACTCTCCCCCACTGGTAACCACTAGTTTGTTCTCTGCATCCATAAGTCTATTTCTGATTTCTGATATTCATGAATTTGTTTTATTTTTTGGATTCCACATACAAGTGATAACATACCGTGTTTGTCTTTCTCTGTCTGACTTACTTCACTGAGCATAATACACTCCATCCATGTTGTTACAAATGACAAAATTTCATTCTATTTAATGTCTGAGTAATATTTGATTGTATATATATATATATATATATATATATAAAAATTTATTTTCCATTCATGTGTTGATGGACACTTAGGTTGCTTCCATATCTTGGGTACTGTAAAGAGTAGTAACCAAGATATGGGTTGTTTATTTTGTTGATATTGAGTTGTATGGGCTCTTTATATATTTTGGATATTAACCCCTATCAGTCATATGATTTACAAATATTTTGTCTCATTCAGTAGGCTGACTTTTCATTTTGTTGATGATTTCCTTTGCTGTGTGAAAGCTTTTAATTTTAATTAGATCCCATTTGTTTATTTTTTATTATTATTTTTTCAATTTGTATTTTGGTTTATTGATTTTTTTAACATCTTTATTGGCGTATAATTGCTTTACAATGGTGTGTTAGTTTCTGCTTTATAACAAAGTGAATTACCATTTGTTTATTTTTGCTTGTCTTTCCCTTGCCTGAGGAGATAGATCCAAAAATATATTGCCAAGACTTATACCAAAGAGTGTACTGCTTACATTTTCTTCCAGGAGTTGTATGGTTTCTGGTCTTATATTTGGGTCTTTAATCCATTTTGAGTTTATTTTTGCATATGATGTGAGAAAATGTTCTAATTTCATTCACTTACATGTAGCTGTCCAGTTTTCCCAACACCACTTATTGAAGAGACTGTCTTTTTCTATAGTGTATTTTGGTCTCCTTTGTCATAGGTTAATTGACCATATGTGAATAGGTTTATATTCTGTTTCACTGATCTATGTGTCTGTTTTTGTGCCTACCATGCTGTTTTGATTATTGTAGCCTTATAGTTATAAAGTAATATAGTCTGAAGTCGGAGCATGATACCTCCAGCTTTATTATTTTTCTCAAGATTACTTTGGCTCTTCAGGGTCTTTTGTGATTCAATATAAATTTAAGAATTATTTGTTCTACTTCTGTGAAAAATGTCATGGGTATTTTGATAGGGATTCCATTAAATCTGTAGATTGCTTTGGGTTGTATGGGCATTTTAACAATATTAATTATTCCAATCTGTGAACATGAAATATCTTTCCATTTCTTCGTATCGTCTTCAATTTCCTTCATTAATGTCTTATAGTTTTCATAGTGTAAGTCTTTCACTTCCTTGGTTAAGTTTATTCCTAGGTATTTCTTTTAGATGCAATTATAAATGTAAATTTACAATTGCATCTAAAAGAAACACAAGAAATGTGTTTTCTTGCTTTCTTTCTGGTAGTTCTTTATTAGTGTATAGAAAAACAACAAATTTCTTTATATTAATTTTGTATTCTACAACTTAACTGAATACATTTATTAGTTCTAATAGTTTTTGTGGTGGAGACTTTAGGGTTTTCTATATATAATATAAAGTCATCTGCAAATAGTGACAGTTTTACTTCTTCCCTTCCAATTTGGATGACTTTTCTTTTCTTTTTTTTTTTTTTTTTTGGTCTGATTGCTGGGGCTAAGACTTCTGATACTATGTTAAGTAGAAATGGCAAGAGTGAGCATCCTTGTCTTGTTCTTGATTTTAGAGGGAAAGCTTTTAATTTTTCACCATTGAGTATAATATTAGCTGTGAGTTTGTCATTATGACCTTTATTAAGTTGAGATATGTTCCCTCTATACCAACTTTGTTGACATTTTTTTTTAACCTTGAACTGGTATTGAATTTTATCAAGTACTTTTCCTGTGTCTATTGAAATGATCATGTGTTTTTTATCTTTCATTTTGTTAATGTGGTGTATCACATTGATTTGCAGATAATGAGCTATCCTTGCTTTCATGGAATAAATCCCACTTGATCATTATGTATGATTCCTTTTTATATATTGTTGAATTTGGTTTGTTAATATGTTGGTGTAGATTTTTAAATTTATATTCATCAGAGATATAGATCTGTAATTTTCTCTCTTTTTTTGTAGTGTCTTTGCCTTTGGTATCAGGATAATGGTGATCTTTTAGAATGCGTTTGGGAGTGTTCCCTCCTCTTCAATTTTTTGAAATAGTTTGAGAAGGACAGGTATTAAATCTTTATAAGCTTGATAGAATTCCCTTGTGAAGTTTCTCTATTCTTTACTTCTTTTAGTCTCTGCCCTTGTAGTTTGGTGAGTTTTTAAATGTTATGCTATGTTCCTTTCTATTTAATTTTTGGATGTCTATTACAGATTCTTTTTTTTTTTTTTTTTTTTTTTTGCGGTACGCGGGCCTCTCACTGTGTGGCCTCTCCCGTTGCAGAGCACAGGCTCCGGACGCGCAGGTTCAGCCGCCATGGCTCACGGGCCTAGCCGCTCCGCGGCATGTGGGATCTTCCCGGACCAGGGCATGAACCCGTGTCCCCTGCATCGGCAGGCGGACTCTCAACCAGTGCGCCACCAGGGAAGCCTTATTACAGATTTTTATTTTGTGGTACCATGGAGTTCATATATGTTGACCTGTAACTATATCTACTTGTTTTAAACTGATAGTCTTTTAAGTTCAAATGTATTCTAAAAGATCAAACATTTCCCCCACATTTTGGGTTGGTTTTTTTTTTGATGTCATATATTACATTTTTATGTTTATCCTTTAAAATTTATTGTATTTGTAGTTGATTTTACACTTTTAGTCTTTTAACTTTTGTACTAGGTTGTTTAAGTGGCTGATTCACAGCCTTTACTATTTATTTGCCTTTGCTAGTGGGATTTTTCTTTTCCTATAAATTCTTACTTCTTGTTATAACCTTTTCTTTTCCACTTAAAGAAGACCCTTTAACAGTTCTTGTAATGTCAGTTTAGTACTGATGAATTATTTTAGTTTCTGCTTTTCTGAGTAGCCCTTTATCTCTCCTTCAATTCTGAATGATAACCTTGCTGAGTGAAATATCTTAGATTGTAGGTTTTTCCCCTTCATCCCTTTAAATATATCATACCACTGCCTTCTGGTCTGCAAAGTTTCTACTGAAAAATCAGCTGTTAGCCTATGGGAGTTCCCTTGTATGTGACTCTTTGTTTTTCTCCTGCTGCCTTTAGAATTATTTCTTTATGTTTAACTTCTTCCATTTTAATTATGATATGTCTTGGTGTGGGTCTCTTTGGCTTCATCTTCTTTGGGGCTCTCTGTGACTCCTTTACCTGGACATTTGTTTTTTTCTTCAAGTTTGGGAAGTTTTCAGCCATAATTTCATCAAATTCTCTTTCCTTCTCCTTCTGCAACCCCTATAATTTGAATGTTAGTATGCTTGATGTAGTCCCAGAGGTCTCTTAAGTTGTCCTCATTAAAAAATTGTTTTTTCTTTTTGCTGTTCTGATTGGGAGACTTTTGTTATTCTGTCTTCCAGATCGCTTATGCATTCTTCTGTATCACCTAATCTGCTCTTAATTCCCTCTAGTGTATTTTTCTTTTCATTTATTGTATTCTTCAGCTCCTTTCTTCCTATTCCTTATTAAAATTCTCACTGTGTTCATCTATTCTTTTCCCAAGTTCAGTTAGCATTCTTATTATTAACACTTTGAACTCTATCTGGTAAATTATTTATCTCTGTTTCATTAATTGTTTTTTTCAGGTTGTTTTTCTTGTTTTTTTTAAATTTCCATTTGAAACAGATTCCTCTGTCTTCTCATTTTGTTTAACTCCCTCTGTCTCTATGAAATTAGGTGAAACCTATCCTCTGATCAGAGCCATATCCTGGTGTCGAGAGTGTGTCCTTGTTTGGGAGCATCCCTATGTAGTCTGCATGTGCCCAGTGGCTTTAGTGGGAGAACTGGATCCGAAATGAGCATGGGTTGGGTCTTTCCCCAGGATGTGCTGGCAACCACCACCTTTGTGGGAAGTAGGGCTGGAGTTGGGGATTCTAGAGCCAGAGCCATGTGAAAGCTGGGTCTTCTATGCTCAATTACTGTCATGACCCTATTGGGGAAAGGGTTTTGGCTTGAGGGACTGGAGCAGGAACCTGAAGTTTTTGGGTTTCTTCCAGGTGTGAAAACAGTCTCTGCCTCATTTTGGGGCACGGCCAGTGCCTGAGGGATTGGGTCTGCACTTCTGTGCTGTTTTCACATATTCCTTCGTGCAACTGCCCTGGTTAGAGGCTTCCCTGGCTGGAGGTGTTAGTGCCACCCTACTGAGCTGGTTTCACTTTCTCCCAAGAGTGCATGGGCACACAGCTTCGGAAATGGCAGTCTCTGCCCTGGAGCTAGTTTCACTCCCTGCCAAGTGTGTGCACTGCTGTGCACATTGGTAATGACTGTCTCTGACTCAGTGAGAGGCAGGGCCAAGGTCCAAGCTGGCTCTGTTCCCTCCAAGTAGACACACTCTCATTGGCAATGGCAGCCTCTGCCTTAGTGGGAATCTGTGCCAGGGCAAGAGGGGCTAGGGAAGGAGCCCAGTTCAGGCTGAGGGACATGCTTGGGAGATCCTGGCAAGCTGGGTAGGGGCCCAGGCAGTTTTCAATCTGCTGCCTCCACTCTGTGACTGGAAGTAAGCAAGTCTGTGTGTGCGCTCTTGAAGTGTGGAGCATGGTTTCTTATATCCCTCTGGTAAGCCCTACTGGTTTCAGAGCAGCTAAGGGAACTCATCCTTCCAGTGTCAGACCTCAGGGGTGGGGGCCTAATATGGGGCTTGAACCCTTTACTCTCCAGAGAGGATTCCCAAATCTGTGGTATCCCCTCCACTTTTGTATTTCCATCTAGGGGTGCAGATCCTGACCGTATCACTTCTCCTCCCTTCCTACCAGACTCTGTGTGGACCTTTCTTTACAGCCTCGGTTTTAGAAGAGCCGTTCTGCTAGTCCCCAAGTCAATTTCAGTAAGAGTTGCTCTATAGGTAGTTGCAGTTCATGAGGGGAGGTGAGCCCAGTGTCCTTTTACTCTGCCCCCTTGATCTTCCTCTCCTTTACTTCCACCTGCCAAGCCCTTCAAGAGATCATCAACTGTGTGTACCAGCTGCCCATAACACTACATTGAAGTGTTAGCAGCCCTGGGGCTGACAGTTCATACTAGCGTAGCACTGTCTTGTTACCTTTTCGACTTGGCAAAATCCTAGTATCTATTTTCTCACCTAGTTTCCTAAGCTTCCCCCTAGGTTTATAGAGATATAATTGACACATAACACTGTTAAAGTTTAAGGTGTAAACGTGATTTGATACATGTATATATTGTGCAATGATTATCATAATAAGGTTAGTGAACACATCCATCGCCTCATATAATTACTTTTCTTTTTGTGTAGTGAGAACATTAAAGCCTACTCTCCTATTGTATTTCAAGTATGCAGTAGAGTATTATTAACTATAGTCAGTATGCTGTATATAATTGCATACCCAGAACTTATCCTATAATTGAATTTTCTACCCTTTGAACAACATCTCCCCAATCCCCCCCATCCTTCAGCCACTGGTAATTACCATTCTACTTTCTATTGCTTTGAGTTCCACTTTTTTTTGATTCCACATATAAGTGAAATGGTACATATTTGCTTTTCTCTGTCTGACTTATTTCACTTAACATAATGCCCTCAAATTCCATTTATGCTGTCACTAGCAGCAGATTTCTTTCTTTCTCATGGCTGAGTAATATTCCATTGTGTATATATATATCTCACATCTTCTTTATACATTCATCTGTTGATGGACACATAGGTTGCTTCCATATCTTGGCTATTGTGAATAATGCTGCAATGAACAAGGGGGTGAAAATATCTCTTTGAGATAGTGATTTCATTTCCTTTGGATATACACCCAGAAGTGGGATGGCTGGATCAGATGGTAGTTCTATTTTTAATCATTTGAGGAAACTCCATAATGCAAATTTACTGAATTCATTTATTAGTTCTAAGGGCTTTTTTTTTTTGAGTCTTTAGGGTTTTTTTATATATGAGATCATATTATCTGCAAAAAAAGACAATTTTAATTCTTCCTTTCTGATTTGGATACCTTTTATTTCTTTATATTGCCATTATTGGCTAAGATTTCCAGTACTATGTTGAATAGGAATGGAAATAATGGGTACACTAGTCTTATTCCTTGTCTTAGAGAAAAACGTGCAATTTCTCACTGTTGAATATGATGTGTCATATACAATCTTTATTACGTTGAAGTACATTCCTTCTAAACTGAATTTGTTGAGTTGTTTTTAAAGGTTAAATTTTGTCAAATGTTTTTCTGCATCTACTGAGATGATCATATGATGTTACATTATTGATTTGTGTATGCTGAACTATCCTTGCTTCTCAGGGATGAATCTCACTTGATCATGGTATGTGATCGTTTGATGTGCTGTTTGGATTGTTAGTATTTGTTGAGAAGTTTTGCATCAATATTCATCAAGGATATTGGTTTGCAGTTTTCTTTCCTTGTAGTGTCCTTATCTAGATTTGGTATCTGATCCATAAAATGAGTTTGGAAATGTTCCTTTCTCTTCAGTTTTTTGGAAGAGTCTGAGAAAGATTGGTGTCCATTCTCCTTTAAATGTGTGGAAGAATTCACCAGTGAACCGTGTGGTCCTGGATTTTTCTGTTTTGGGAGATTTTTGATTACTAGTTAAATCTCCTTACCTATTATTGGTCTGTTCATATATTCTTTCTCTTCATGATTAACTCTAGGTAAGTTGTATGTTTCTACGAATTTATCTGTTTCTTATAGATTATTCATTTTGTTGGCATATAATCTTTCATAGTAGTCTCTCATGATCTTTTGTATTTCTGTGGTTATCAGCTCTAATATTTCCTCATCATTTTCTCATTTTATTTATTTGAGTCTTCTTTCTTCTTTTTCTCTTAGTCCAGCTAAAGTGTTTTCAATTTTGTTTGTCTTTTCAAAACCCAACTCATTTCCATTGATCTTTTGTATTGTTTCTATAGTCTCTAGTTCATTTATTTCTGCTCTGACCCTTGTTACTTCCTTTGATCTGTTAAGTTTGAGATTAGTTTGTCCTTCTTTTCCTAGGTCCTTGAGATGAAAAGTTAGGTGGTTGAGAAAAGTTAGGTGGTTCTCTTAAAAATGTAGGTGTTTATTGCTATAAACTTCACTCTTTTACTGCTTTGTTGCATACCATACATTTTGGCATGTTGTGTTTCCATTTTCATTGGTTTTGAGATATTTTTGAATTCCCCTTTTTATTTTTTTCACATCTTTATTGGAGTATAATTGTTGTACAATGTTGTGTTACTTTCTGCTGCACAACAAAGTGAATCAGATATATGTATACATATATCCCCATGTCCCCTCCCTCTTGAGCCTCCCTCCCACCCTCCTTATCCCATCCCTCTAAGTTGTCACAAAGCATCGAGTTGATCTCCCTGTGCTATGCAGTAGCTTCCCACTAGCCATCCATTTTACATTTGGTAAAGTATATATGTCAATGCTATTCTCTCACTTTGTCCCAGGTTACCCTTCCCTCCCTCAAGTCTGTTCTCTACGTCTGTGTCTTTATTCCTGTCCTGCCACTAGGTACATCAGTACCATTTTTCAGGATTCCATATGTACATGTCAGCATACAGTATTTGTTTTTCTCTTTCTGACTTACTTCACTCTGTATGACAGACTCTTGGTCCATCCACCTCACTACAAATGACTCAACTTCATTCTTTTTAATGGCTGAGTAATATTCCATTGTATATATGTACCACATCTTCTTTATCAATTCATCTGTTGATGGACACTTATGTTGCTTCCATGTCCTGGATAAATAGCGTTGCCATGAACCCTGTGGTATGTGTCTCTTTTTGAATTATGGTTTTCTCAGGGTATATGCCCAGTAGTGGGATTGCTGAGTGACATGGTAGTTCTATTTTCAGTTTTTTTAAGGAACTTCCGTACTGTTCTCCATAGTGGCTATATCAACTTACATTCCCACCAACAGTGCAAGAGGGTTCCCTTTTCTCCACACCCTCTCCAGCACTTCTGTTTGTAGATTTTTTGGTGATGGCCATTCTGACCGGTGTGAGGTGATATCTCATTGTGGTTTTGATTTACATTTCTCTAATGATTAATGATGCTGAGCATCTTTTCATGTGTTTGTTGGCAATCCGTATGTCTACTTTGAAGAAATGTCTATTTAGGTCTTCCACACATTTTTGGATTGGGTTATTTGATTTTTTCATATTGAGCTGCATGAGCTGCTTCTATATTATGGAGGTTAAATTGTCAGTTACTTTGTTTGCAAATATTTTATCGCATTCTGAGGGATGTCTTTTTGTCTTATTTAGTTTCCTTTGCTGTGCAAAAGCTTTTAAGTTTCATTAGGTCCCATTTTTTTGTTTTTGATTTTATTTCCATTTCTATAGGAGGTGGGTTGAAAAAGATCTTGCCTTGATTTATGTCATAGATTATTCTGCCTATGTTTTCCTCTAGTGTTTTATAATGTCTGGCTTTAATCCATTTTGTCTTTAATCTGTTTTGAGGTTATTTTTGTGCATGGTGTTAGGAAGTTTTCTAATTTCATTCTTTTACATGTAGCTGTAAAGTTTTCCCAGCACCACTTATTGAAGAGGCTGTCTTTTCTTGATTGTATATTCTTGCCTCTGTCAAAGATAACGTGACCATATGTGCGTGGGTTTATCTCTGGGCTTTCTATCCAGTTCCATTGATCTATATTTCTGTTTTTGTGCCAGTACCATACTGTCTTGATTACTGTTGCTTTGTAGTATAGTATGAAGTCAGGTAGCCCGATTCCTCTAGCTCTGTTTATCTTTCTCAAGATTGCTTTGGCTATTCAGGGTCTTTTGTGTTTCCACACAAATTGTAAAATTTCTTGTTCTAGTTCTGTGAAAAATGCCATTGGTAATTGGATAGAGATTGCATTGAATCTGTAGATTGTTTGGATAGTATAGTCATTTTCACAATGTTGTTTCTTCCAATCCAAAAACATGGTATATCTCTCCATCTGTTTGTATTTTCTTTGATTTCTTTCATCAGTGTCTTATAGTTTTCTGCATACAGGTCTTTTGCCTCCTTAGGTAGGTTTATTCCTAAGTATTTTATTCTTTTTGTTGGAATGGTAGATGGGAGTGTTTCCTTTATTTCTCTTTCTGTTTTTTTGTTGTTACTGAATAGGAATTCACGAGATTTTTGTGCATTAATTTTGTATCCTGCTACTTTACCAGATTCATTGAGTAGTTCTAATAGTTTTCTGGTGGCATCTTTAGGATTCTCTATGCATAGTATCATGTCATCTGCAAACAGTGACAGTTTTACTTCTTCTTTTCTGATTTGGATTCCTTTTATTTTTTTTCTTCTCTGATTGCTGTGGCTAAAACTTCCAAAACTGTGTTGAATAATAGTGGTGAGAGTGGGCAACCTTGTCTTGTTCCTGATCTTAGTGGAAATGGTTTCAGTTTTACACCATTGAGAATGATGTTGGCTGTGGGTTTGTCATATATGACCTTTATTATGTTGAGGTAAGTTCCCTCTATGCCTACTTTATGGAGGGTTTTTATCATAAATGGGTGTTGAATTTTGTTGAAAGCTTTTTCTGCATCTATTGAGATGATCATATGGTTTTCTCCTTCAATTTGCTAATATGCTGTATCACATTGATTGATTTGCATATATTGAAGAATCCTTGCATTCCTGGGATAAACCCCACTTGATCATGGTGTAGGATCCTTTTAATGTGCTGTTGGATTCTGTTTGCTAGTATTTTGTTGAGGATTTTTGCATCTATGTTCATCAGTGATATTGGCCTGTAGTTTTCTTTTTTGTGACTTCTTTTTTTGTGACATCTGGTTTTGGTATCAGGGTGATGGTGGCCTCGTAGAATGAGTTTGGGAGTGTTCCTCCCTCTGCTATATTTTGGAAGAGTTTGAGAAGGATAAGTGTTAGCTCTTCTCTAAATGTTTAATAGAATTTGCCTGTGAAGCCATCTGGTCCTGGGCTTTTGTTTGTTGCAAGATTTTTAATCACAGTTTCAATTTCAGTGCTTGTGATTGGTCTGTTTATATTTTCTATTTCTTCCTGGTTCAGTCTCGGAAGGTTGTGCTTTTCTAAAAATTTGTCTATTTTTTCCAGGTTTTTCATTTTATTGGCATATAATTGCTCATACTAATCTCTCCTGAACCTTGTTATTTCTGTAGGGTCATTTGTTACTTCTCCTTTTTCATTTCTAATTCTGTTGACTTGAGTCTCCTTTTTTCTTGACGAGTCTGTCTAATGATTTATCAATTTTGTTTATCTTCCCAAAGAAACATCTTTTAGTTTTATTGAACTTTGCTATTGTTTCCTTCATATCTTTTTCATTTATTTCTGATCTCCTCCTTATGATTTCTGTCCTTCTGCTAACTTTGGGGTATTTTTGTTCTTCTTTCTCTAATTGCTTTAGGTGTAAAGTTGAGATTTTTCTTGTTTCTTGAGGTAGGATTGTATTGCTATTAACTTCCCTTTTAGAACTGCTTTTGCTGCATCCCATAGGTTTTGGTTCATCGTGTTTTCATTGTCATTTGTTTCTAGCTATTATTTTTTAACATATTTTGTGGAGTATAATTTCTTTAAATGGTGTGTTAGTTTCTGCTTTATAACAAAGTGAATCAGCTATATATATACATATATCCCCATATCTCCTCCCTCTTGCATCTCCCTCCCACCCTCCCTATCCCACCCCTCTAGGTGGTCACAAAGCAAGGAACATAGGGAGGGGGAAGGGTAAGCTGGGATGAAGTGATAGAGTGGCATGTTTCTAGGTATTTGTTGATTTCTTCTTTGATTTCTTCAGTGATCTCTTGGTTATTTAGTAGCGTATTGTTAAGCCTCCATGTGTTTGTATTTTTTTTACTGTAATTGATATCTAGAGTCATAACATTGTTTTTGGGAAAGATACCTGATATGATTTCAATTTTCTTAAATTAACCAAAGCTTGATTTGTGACCCAAAATATGATCTACCCTGGCAAATGTTCCATGAGCACTTGAGAAGATAGTATATTCTGTTGTTTTGGGATGGAATGTCCTATAAATATCAATTAAATCTGTCTTGTTTAATGTGTCATTTACAGCCTGTGTTTCCTTATTTATTTTCATTTTGTTGATCTGTCCATTGGTGAAAGCAGGGTGTTAAAATTCCCTACTGTTATTGTGTTACTGTCAACTTCCCCTTTTATGGCTGTTAACATTTGCCTTATGTATTGAGGTGCTCCTATTTTGGGTGCATAAAGATTTACAATTGTTATATCTTTTTCTTAATTTGATCCCTTGATCATTATGTAGTGTCCTTATTTTTCTCTTGTAATAGTCTTTATTTTAAAGTCTGTTTTGTCTGTTATGAGAATTGCTACTCCAGCTTTCTTTTAATTTCCATTTGTATGGAATATCTTTTTCCATCCCCTCACTTTCAGTCTGTATGTGTCCCTAGGTGTGATATGGGTCTCTTGTACTCAGCATATATACAGGTCTTGTTTTTGTATCCATTCAGCCAGTCTATGTCTTTTGGTTGGAGCATTTAATCCATTTACATTTAAGGTAATTATTGATATGTATATTCCTATTACCATTTTCTTAATTGTTTTGGATTTGTTATTATAGGTCTTTTCCTTCCCTTGTGTTTCCTGCCTAGAAATTTCCTTTTTATATTCTCTGTCCTTTCTAAATGAGATCCTTACTGGGTAGCGTAATCTTGGTTGTAGGTTTTTCCCTTTCACCACTTTAAATATGTCCTGCCACTCCCTTCTGGCTTGCAGAATTTCTGCTGAAAGATTAGCAGTTAACCTTATGGGGATTCCCTTGTATGTTATTTGTTACTTTTCCCTTGCTGCTTTCAATATTTTTTCTTTGTATTTAATTTTTTTTTTTTCAGTACGCGGGCCTCTCACTGTTGTGGCCTCTCGCATTGCAGAGCACAGCCTCCGGATGTGCAGGCTCAGCAGCCGTGGCTCACAGGCCCAGCCATTCCGCGGCATGTGGGATCCTCCCAGACCGGGACACGAACCCGTGTCCCCTGCATCGGCAGGCGGACTCTCAACCACTGTGCCACCAGGGAAGCCCTGTATTTAATTTTTGATAGTTTGATTAATATGTGTCTTGGTGTGTTTCTCTTTGGATTTTTCCTGTCTGGGACTATCTGTCCTTCCTGGACTTGACTATTTCCTTTCCCATATTAGGGAAGTTTTCAACTATAATCTCTTCAAATATATTCTCAGTCCCTTTCTCTTTCTCTTCCTCTTCTGGGAACCCTATAATTCGAATGTTGGTGTGTTTAATATTGTCCTAGAGGTCTCTGAGACTGTTCTCAATTTTTTTCTTTCTTTTTTCTATGTTCTGCATTGTGGGAATTATTTCCAGTATTTTATCTTCCAGGTCACTTATCCATTCTTCTGCCTCAGTTATTCTGCTATTGATTCCTTCTAGAGAATTTTTAATTTCATTTATTTTGTTCTTCATCACTGTTTGTTTGCTCTTTAGTTCTTCTAGGTTCTTTTTAAACATTTCTTGTATTTTCTCCATTCTATTTCCAAGATTTTGGATCATCTCTACTATCATTACTCTGAATTCTTTTTCAGGTAGACTGCCTATTTCCTCTTCATTTTTTTTGGTCTGCTGAGTTTTTACCTTGCTCCTTCATCTGCTGTGTATTTCTCTGTCTTCTCATTTTGCTTAACTCACTGTGTTTGGCGTGTCCTTTTCACAGGCTGAAGTTTCATAATTCCTATTGTTTTTGTTGTCAACCCCTAGTGGGTAAGGTTGTTTCAGTGTGTTCTGTAGGCTTCCTGGTTGAGGTGACTGGTGCCTGTGTTCTGGTGGATGAGGCTGGATTTTGTCTTTCTAGTGGGCTGGACAGTGTCTGGTGGTGTGTTTTGCAGTGTCTGTGAACTTATTATGATTTTAGCCAGCCTCTCTGCTAATGGGTGGGGTTGTGTTCCCGTCTTGCTAGTTGTTTGGCATAGCGTGTCCAGCACTGGAACTTGATAGTCGTTGATTGGAGCTGGCTCTTAGTGTTGAGATGGAGATGTCTGGCAGAGCTCTCACTGATTGATATTACATGGGGTCGGGAGATCTCTGGTGGTCCAATGTCCTGAACTCGGCTCTCCCACCTCAGAGGCTCAGACCTGACACCGGGCTGGAGCACCTAGCCCCTGTCAGCCACACGGCTGGATTCAGTCGGTGGCGGGAGAAGTGGTTTCATGAGCATGGCAACGGCTCCTGTGCAGGGGTGGCAGCAGCAGCGGTGGCCCATTATATGACTTTTGATTGAATAATTTATTCCATATACATTTAAAGTAATTATTGATAGGCCAGGACCTACTAATTCCATGTAATTTGTTTCCTGGCTATTTTGTAATTCCCTTCTTCCTTTGTTTCTCTCTTCTTTTGTAAATTAATGATTTTTAGAGTGGTGTGCTTTTCTTTTCTTTTCTTTATCTTTTGTGTATCTAATGAAGGTTTTTGCTTTGTAGTTACCATGAGGCTTTCATACAACATTTTATTGATATACAGTCTATTTTATGCTGATAACAACTTCAATTGCATACAAAACTCTCTCCTTTTATTCCACACCCCAACAATTATGTTTGATGTCACAATATATGCAATTTTACATTGTGTATCAATTAACAAATTATTATAGTTGTAACTAAAAACGTACTTTTTGCTTTAACCTTTATCCTATAGTTAAGTGGTTAACAAACCACCATATTACAGTATTAAAGTATTATGAATTTGACCACATACTTACTTTTACCAGTGTGTTTTATGTTTTCATCTTACTTATTAGGTTCCTTTTATTTCAACTTGAAGGACTTTCAGCATTTTTAAAAGGCTGGTCTAGTTATTATGAGCTCCCTCATATTTTGTTTCTGAAAGTATTTCATCTTCATTTCTGAAGGACAAATTTTCTGGGCAAAGTATTCTTGATTGGCAATTTTTTCTTTTAGCACTTTAAATATATCTTCTTATTCTCTCCTAATCTGCAAGTTTCTGGTGAGGAATCTGCTGGTAGCCTCATGGGGGTTTTCTTGTATGTGAGGAACTTTATTTTTCCTGCTGCTTTGAAAATGCACTTTTTGTCTTTGATTTTAGACAATTTTAAAATAATGTGTCTTGTAGGAGATTATTTTGGGTTGACATTTAGTGGTGGGGGAGGTCTATGAGTTTCATGAACTTTGATGTCCAAATCTGTTCCCAGATTTGAGAAATTTTCAGCCAGTATTGTTTTCAATAAACGTTATGTCCCTTTCTCCCTGTCTTCTCCTTCTGGCACTCCAGTATGCATAGGTTTCTTATTTTAGTGATATCTCATTTTTCACTAGACTTTCTTCACTCTTTTTCATTCTTTTTTTTCTTTGGTCTTCTCTGAATGGATACTTTTAAATGACCTGTATTCTTCCTCATAGATTCTTTTCTCTTCTTAGTCCAATCTTTTGCTGATGTTTTCTATTGCAGGTTTTATTTCATCTTTGTATTCTTCAGTTCCTGAATTACTATTTAGTTCTTTTTAATAATTCCTGTCTCCCTGTTAAAGTTCTTATTTTGTTTGTGTATAATTTTCTTGATTTCATTGACTTGTCTTTCTGTGTTTTCCTGTAGAACACTTAGCTTCCTTAAAACAACAATTTTGAGTCCTTTATTGGGAAAATCACAGACCAAATCATGGATCTCCATTTCTTTCTTTTTGAATTTTTCTTGCTCCAACTCTGTGCTAGAATTTCTCCACTGGGCTCCCAGACTTCCACAAAGGTACCCTTCTCTGTAGGTATTTGTCAAAATTAGTGTTCTTTGAGAGAAAACAGTAGAACTCTTATTCTGCCATGGTAATGATGCTACTTCTCCTAAATTTGGGTTTGGCTTTAAATAACATAGTGAGCCTTTTGGCTCAGAAATGCCTTAGCCGTTCTCACTGCTCACAATAGACTAAGGCTGGGTGACCAAATAAGTAGAGACAGCACAAATTCAATGATCTCCTTTGCCATATTTTGTGTCTTGAGTCTTAAACAATAGAAATTTATTTTTGCACAATTCTGGAGGCTAGAAGTGTGAGATCAAATTCTTGATTGCAGGGTTGGTTTCTCCTGAGGCCCCTCTCCTTGGCTTGTAGATGGCCATCTTCTCCCTGTGTCTTCATACGGTGGTCCCTCTCTGTGTGTCTGTGTCCTCTTCTTATAAGGACATCAGTCATGTTGGATTAGGGCCCACTCTAATGACCTCATTTTAACTTAATTATCTTTTTCAAGGCACTATCTCCAAATACAGTCACATTTTGAAGTAATGGGTATTAGGTCTTCAACATATGAATTTTTATGGGACACAACACAGTCTATAACAACTAATAACATTCAATTTCCATGCTTGTATTAGTCTAGCCTCGTGTGAAAATTTGGCCTATGAGCTGCTGAATCCACTCTGTCTGTATACAACAGTCAGGAAGGTTTAGAAGACTTGAAAGTTCAGGAAGTTCAAAGATTGAAGACACCAGTTGGTAAAGCTTCAGGTCAGAAACTGCAGTTTTTAAAGGATGCTTTGTGTTGGGTTGGGAGAACACTTCTTGAGGAGAAGTTGTAGAGCGGTTGCCCATTATTTGATATTTGGAAGTATTGCAACAAATAAGTGTAGAGTCTGTGATCACTTGCTCAGACATATTTTTGGAGCCAGCAGATGGCCCACATTTTGTAGATATCAGAAGGGTGGGCTGATTCTGCATAACCTGTTCATCTTCTTCATGTCTTTAGCTGAAATATAGACTTTATGTTTAATATGGGACATTGCCCCATTAGTATTTTGGGGACTGGCAGCTATGTAAATAGTTGGCTGATTTCTAGTAAAGTCTGGCTGTCAACAAAAGAGGAAGTGCTGCAGGTTCAAAGCCCAGAAAAATGCCATTTCAAAGAATTCTTTCTTTATTTTTCAATTTTCAATTTTTAATTTATTTTTTAATACAACAGGTCAAAGAATTGTTTATTTTCAATTATTATTTTCAACTTGAAACTTCACAAAAGTTCAAGTTGAATTTCAATCTGTTTTTTGAAGGTTCTGTTGAAATATTCTGAATATTATATTGACTAATGCATAGATGATTGTGACCTATCAGATGAATGAACTCTTCATGGTTGTAGCCTAAATGGTGAGCTGATGGACACAGATGAGAATTCTGGTGGCCCTGCTGACCTGGCTGTTGGATTGTTGGGTTAAATGCAGGACAAAGGGTCCACACGTCAGGCTGGAAAGGTAGACAGACTTGTTGAGGGTGCATGCAATTAAACTGAGACACCAACCAGAATGCAGCTGGTTCTATACAGTTGTGTTAATAAAATCAATTTTCCCTCCATACTCTTATCACAGATGGAAGGATACCATCTATGTGCAAATATGTTGGAGCATTATGGTCAGCTGGGATATTTGGGGCTGAAGTTACTACAATGGGATTGAATCTGGGAGTTTGTTGAGGAAGGCTAGATTCTTTAGCTGCCTGAGTAAAATCTAAGATATGGTACAAAATTTGAAGCACCAGGTAGACTGGACATTCTAAAAACCTTAATGCCTTGGGGAACTTGAGCTGCTGCTGTCTGTGGTTCCTGCTAAAATCATTCACTATGGGACTGTCCACCTTGAAGTTGCCTGTCAATGATGCTGCATATTCAAATCCTACTTCCTTTTTCCATTTCCTTCTTGTCCATGGTGGTCATCATTCTGAGACTACATGTCTAGGTTGAGAAAAGTCATGTGATTGTGTAGACCATACATTTCAAAGCCAACTGTGACATATGGGTCTCCTCTACAAACAGGCTAGTTACTTTCCCAAGGGGAAGCCTGGATATTGTTATCCATAACATGCTCTTGGCTACTATAGCCACAGATGCTTCAGAACATTTTGCTGTAGGACCTATAAGGACCCAAAGATCAACTTGGTGGCTTTCTGAACCATTTGGATATTGTCTGATTGGACCTACTTGCACAGTGGGTAATTCTAGGCCTCGATGGAAATAGTACTTATCTTTTCAGTCAGGCATTTTCCTCTTTACCAGTCACCTTGCTGGTACTGTGGTCAAGAATAATAGTTGGGCAAGGCTGGTCCTCCTGATGCCTCTTTCCCTCCCTCTGCTTCCACACCCCATCCCACCCTCTTTCATATATATATATATATATATATATATATATATATATATATATATATATATATGTTAACATCTCATTTTACATCTCATTATTCCTATTGATTTTCTCTCATCTCATGAAGTTTTCCTGTTTCATAAGGTCTGTTTTCCCTGACTTCCTTAAGTCCTACCTTCCAATTCATCTTCTGACTGTGTATGAGTGTGTGAATGTGAGTGTGCATGAGTGCATGTGAGAGTGTGTATTGCCTCTGCTTTCTTATATCTCTATAGAGAGAAGTCTTTCCATGAAGTACCTGAGTTCCTTTGGGTTCTGTCTGGAATAAGATGGCACCTGCCCTTTTAGATTTTCTAGACTCTGATGAAAGGAGAGGGGAGATTTTAGATTTGTGTGTTTGCTTTGCCAGAAAAAAGGCCCATCTGTCACGGGTGTAGGAGTGTGTTTACTAAGGGAATTCAGGCTGGAGGTGGTCATTGGGTAGAGCTGAACTGCTGGAGCTGAACAGCTCTGTGTTTGTGACTCTCTCAATGTAGAAGGAGACCTGGGCCACTTCTATAGTGGATGCAGCCTGGGTTCTACTTACAAAGTCAGGGCCTTTAGGGAAAACCTTATTGTAAAAAGGTAATTGCAATCCCTTTCAGGAATTCAGGAAACTGATTTTATTTTATATTTCTTTCAGAGAAATATCAATGTTTATTAAAGGAAGGAAAGGCTAAATTCAGGAAATGTGGCCCTATTTACATTTGAAAAGTTGAAATGTATCATCACATCATAGTACGTCTCCCACATGTTTCAAGAATTAAATAGGAAGCATCAAATAATAGAAAACTGGTGTTCTTAGATCAAGAATAACAGGAGCAGTCATTCACCAATATTACTGAGCACTAACCAGGCACTAGCATCAAAGATGCTGAGAATACCAAAGTGAACAAGGTAGATGGAAATCCCATCCCATGGAGCTTGCAGAAAGGAAGCTATGTGACTTGTCTATGTAACAATTGAAGGCATTGTATGCACAGTAAAGGAAACCATCAATAAAACAGAAAGAAAACCCACAGAATGGGAGAAAATATTTGCAAATGAAGTGGCTGACAAGGGATTAATCTCCAAAATATAAAAACAGCTCACGCAGCTCAATATTAGAAAAACAAACAACCCAATCAAAAAATGGGCGGAAGATCTAAATAGATATTTCTCCAAAGAAGACATACAGGTGGCCAAGAGGCACATGAAAAGATGCTCAACATCACTAATTATTAGAGAAATGCAAATCAAAACTACGATGAGGTATCATCTCACACTGGTTAAAATGGCCATTATCAAAAAATCTACAAACAATAAATGCTGGAGAGGGTGTGGAGAAAAGGGAACCCTCCTACACTTTTGGTGGGACTGTAAATTGGTACAGCCACTATGGAGAACAGTATGAAGGTTCCTTAAAAAACTAAAAATAGAACTGCCATAAGATCCAGCAATCCCACTCCTGGGCATATATTCAGAGAAAACCATAATTTGAAAGGACACATGCACCCCAATATTCATTGCAGCACTATTTACAATAGCCAGGACATGGAAGCAACCTAAATGTCCATCGATGGAGGAATGGATAAGGAAGATGTGGTACATATATAACATGGAACATTACTCAACCATAAAAAAGAATGAAATAATGCCATTTGCATCCAATGGTTGGACCTAGATATTGTCATACTGAGTGAAGTAAGTCAGACAGAGAAAGACAAATATCATAAGATACTGTTTATATGTAAAATCTAAAAAAATGGTACAAAGGAACCTATTTACACAACAGAAATTGAGTCACAGATGTAGAAAACAAACTTATGGTTACTAAGGGGGAAAGGGGGGGTTAAATTGGGAGATTGGGATTGACATATACACACTACTGAATATAAAAGATAACTAATTAGAACCTACTGTATAGCACAGAGAGCTCTATTTGGTGCTCTGTAATAACCTGTATGGGAATGGAGTCTAGAAGAGTGTGGATATATGTATATGTATGGCTGATTCACTTTGCTGTACAGCAGAAACTAACACAACATTGTAAATCAGTTATATTTCAATAAAAAAATTAATTAAAAAAGAAACTTCTTTTGGACTTCTAGCCTTCAGAACTATAAGATAATAAATGTGTATTGTTTTAAACAAAAAAGCAAACCAAAAATGGTATCGTGATGGGAAAATATTCTCCTAAATGTATTGTTAAACAATAGACTTTGAACCACATAACGTAAACATAATATGATAAAGATCAATATCTTTATGAATTTTATACATATATATGTTTTATGTAGACTGTCATAAACTTTTAGCAAAAATGTCAAGGTGTTAATGTATAAATGATCAAAGAGCTTGAAGAAATGTGAAACCTCACAGAACTTGCTCACTGCCTTGACCTGCATATGACTTGCTGATATCTGGCTTTTAGTTTCTGAAGAGAATAGGCCATTGTTCAGAACCTACAGGTGAAGCCTCATATGCCTGGGTCATAAAAGGAGAGAGGTGAGAACAGCAGACAGGGAGGATAGTGGAGACGGGGCCTTCCGCAGACCACTGTTTCCAGGATGTCTCAGCTGGGTTTGGCTTTGCTTTCTGTGCTCTCTCAGCTCCTGCATCTGGCTCTAAGGGACCTGCACTCATGAGTGTCCCCATCCCAACCACTTTTCCCAGATGAGGAAGCCACAGGTTTAAAACCTGGATAGTGAATATGCCACTATCCCCTCCTGGGTCAGCTCTGGTCTTCCCCAGAGGTGGCCTGAGCCCAGTGCTACCTGCGGCTCATCCTGGCCTCCAGACATCCTTGGGCTTGTGGGCAGTAGACAGCAGTTCTCTCTGGGTGCCCTCCTGCTTCCTTCTTGGGGAGGGCTTTGTCAGGCCTCATGGGCCCCATGAAAGACCCACTGCTCCTCCTACCATGCTACTGAGTCCAAACTCATTCTGCTCACCGCATGACAGGTCAATAAATCAGGAGATGAGCTGTGTTGGGGCAAGGAATAATGACTTTATTCAGAAAGCCAGCAGACTGAGAAGATGGCAGACCAATGTCCTAGAGAACCACCCTAGTTAGAATTCAGGCTTCTTTTATGCTAAAAAGGGGAAGGCAGAGGGTGGGGGAGTTGGCTGTTGCAAACTTCTTGGTGCAGGAATCCTTTGTTCTTGAAGCTGTCCACATAGGTTTTGTCACAATGTTCTTGTAAACTTTTAACAAGACAAATGTTACTCTCTGTTCTGCAACTTTTTATCTCTATATGAATGGAAAAATGTTATACTCTTAAAGGTCAAAGCCTTAAGACTAAGCTATCCTGTATATTTTAGGCTATAGGCAACATTCTTTTTTTTTTTCTTTTAATTAACTAATTTATTTTTTGCTGGGTTGGGTCTTTGTTGTTGCGGTGAGGGGGGGCTATTATGTGTTGCAGTGTGAGGGCCTCTTATTGTGGTGGCTTCTCTGTTACAGAGCATAGGCTCTAGGTGTGCAAGCTTCAGTAGTTGTGGCATGTGGGCTCAGTAGTTGTGGCTTATGGGCTCTAGAGCGCAGGCTCAGTAGTTGTGGCACACAGGCTTAGTTGCTCTGCAGCATGTGGGATCTTCCCGGACCAGGGCTTGAACCCATGTCTCCTGCACTGGCAGGCAGATTCTTAACCACTGCACCACCAGGGAAGTCCTAGGCAACATTCTTAACTCAAAGCAAAAGCAATAGAATACAAAGTTTAAAGTAAAAGAAACAGATCTAATATGGAGTGAGAGTTGTTCTTTCCTGTTACAACCAGGCTTAGCTATTCTTGGGCAGTGCCCGGGCTGGGTGAGAATCCTCCTTATGGTGTCCCTCATCTCCAGGGAACCTCCTCACCTGCTTCCCTCTCCTTTTTCCCTCTCACCCTCCCTCTTTGAAGATAAGGTCTGTGCTTATTCATGTTGCTTAGCATTTCAGACACAAAATAGTTGCTTAATAAATGATAACATTAGCTGCTCGGTGAAACAGGCACCGTTTGCTCTAAGTGCAGTATATATGTTAATTCATGTAAGCTTCACAACCACCCCATGAGATCACTCCCATATTATCTTTATTTTATAATTGAGGAAACTGAGGCACAGAGAGGTTGAGTCACTAGACTAGGGTCACACAGCAGAACCAGGATGTAAACCCAGATTGTCTGACTCTGAGGTCCTTAGACCAGGAAGTAGGATGGTCTCTGATCTTCCTTAACACTGTGGACTCGGGGAGTGGTGAGGGATAAGCAAGAGTCACACCTGGGCCTCCCACTCTCATTCCACTCCGCACCAGCCTCATGGCCAGCAGATAGAGACAGGGCTTCTAAGGGCAAATCTCTTGACACCAAAAGCAACAAAAGTGAAAAAGCACCCTGGATGACTCTAGAAAGTATAAAGTCAAACAGGTCCCAGGTGGCAGCCCTGGAACTCCATCCATCTATCCCCTACTGCTTGGTTGGGTTCTCCACCATGTTGAAACTCTGATCTTTTGGCAGGTTCCAGCTGCCTCACGCAGATGGCCTCCTCTCTGGGATTTTAACATGTTCACTTCAGCATTTTCCTCATCAAAGGACCAGATGATACCTCGGATATCCCCCGAGATTGGAGAAAGAGAAGAAGCCAGAAAATAAAGAATGAGAGCAAGGGCAGTAATGGGAAGAAGGGCAGGCTGGTGAGGAGGCATCTGAGGGCTGAGACTGTGTTTACATCTCACTTGACTATGACGATGGCTTCTCATGCATGGGGTGATGGTCAAACCCGGGTGCCATTTGCCCTGAGGCTCGAGCTCTGGGGGCAGTGGCCATTTGTCTTGCATCACTGTGACCACACCACCCCCGTGCTGCCTGACTGCACACGGTGGTCAGCAAGGGGCTTAGGGCTGGGTCCAGGGGTAATTCTTCACAGAGGGTCACACACTGGAGCAAAGACACCACACAGCAAGACAATGCCAAGAAAGAACAAGGTGAGTTGACACCCAGTGTCCCAAGCCTCTGGTCACACCGAGCATCCTTGAGCAACGCAGAGCTAGAAACCAGGAAGGTGGACAGGATGTTCGATTCCTGCTGAAGCTGTCCCTCCCCCCAGAACAATGCCCACTCTCTCTGCCTGCACCTTGTGTTGTCAGAAGCCCCATTCCTCTGTAGCTTCTGTCTCCACCTGCCCTGGGCATTTCTGTCTCAAATCTTGAAGGCTTAACCAGGGTCAGGGTGCTAGCCCCTCACTGAACACAAAGGGTAGAATCCAGCCCAAGTGAAAATAGAGGGTCAACTCCTCTTGGTCAGTCACTGACTGGGCTGGTCCCCATGCTCTGTTCCTCCCTCCACCTCTCCTCCAGCCCTTCTTCAGGGTCTAGTTTTTATTTGGAATGGGACATAGTCACTGTCCCTGTTCCCTTCCTTAGTGCTCAGCCTTGTGGGGAATCCAGGCTTCCACTACAAACTCCGAACGAGCATCAGCACTTCACCACCCAGCCCTTGTCGGTCTCAGCTCCGACAAGTCAGGTGCCTCTTGGGATGGACCACAGTACTCCCCCTGTCTCTCTGACTCAGACCACTGAGGACTTGTGGCTCAGGTGCCCAGTTCCTCTGACCAGAAGAAATCTCTCAAGATAGGAAAGACTTTATCCCAGGAAGGGGTTTCTTGGGGTTCACTGTGGGCCAGGACCTCCCCTCCAGCCTGAGGCTCCCACAGCATGTCTGGATAAAGGGGTTGCCACCTTCCCTTCACTGGCCTTGTAAGAGAGGCCGCCCTGTAGCCATGCAACCAACTGGTCTGGTTTGGAGACTTTGACCCCTGGAACAGTCCAGGGACCTAGTCAGGAAGCAAATGCTCCATAAGAAATGCTGACTGATCTGTGAGAGTAAAGAGAACAAACAAGGAGATACTAGTTGATGCTGGTATCAACAGCTGTTCTCAGTACAGTGGGCTCATGTCACCCTCACACCAAACTAACCTAAGAAGTGGGGTTCGGTCTTATCCTCACTTTCCAGAGGGGGAAACTGAGGGCGAAAGAGGTGGGTGAGTGGCTCCCACATGTGTATGCTTAGCCCAGCACATGGCAGGGAGAAAAGGGAGTGGGTCCCTCTCAAAACTGTGCCCAGGAGCTGAGCTGATAGGAGGGGGATAATTTCTCATGACATGGTTTTTATCTGGGACATTGTACATAATATCATTTCTGGTAACAAGAATGAGCACAGCTGACTTGAGAGAGTGGGCTCTCTGCAAGGAGGCTGGCGGGATGATTCTGAAACCAAGGGTGAGTGGGGGCCACAACTCAAAGATAGTGAACACCTGGACACTCCCATGCTTTAGGAGTTCCGCCCAGGAATGGTGTGCCCTATGGCACCCTCCCACAGTAACCACAGCCCTGAAGGGTTTGCTGAGGACCCACCCTGAGAAGCAGGACATTGGCACAGAGTCAGGTGGTCCCAGGCCTTGCTTTGTCCTCCTGGAGTTGAGAGATGGGGCCAAGGTTCTCCATCAGTGATGACAAAACTGGCTCATTTCACCCAACCATCTCTGCTTTCCTGAGCCTGGCCTGTGCTTCAAGTTCCAGGCCCCACTGTGAGCCAGGCCGAGTGGGTGGCCAGCATCATTGAATGACAGCGGTAGTTGGATTTAACTGGTGAACTTCTAATCCCAGACCACACTATAAGTTTGGTCTCCCAGCCTCACACTTTCTCTGCCAGAAATTATCCTTGTCTCCAGCACCTCAGTTGGTCAGGAATTCATAAGCAAGTAGCATGAGGAGAAAGGGAAAAGTTTGATGGGCAGAGGAAATAAGAGAATCATAAAATGTACAGCTTTGAGCTACACCTTCTTCTTGGGCATTAGGGCAGAGCTCTGCTTTGGGAGGCAGACGGTGCGTTTACTATTTCCAGAAGTGAGGTGGCAACCGTCTGTGACAGGGGGCCCAGGCAGCCTGGTGGAACTATGGACCCCTTCTCATGAAAACAATTAAACCACATAGGATTTTTTTTTTAACATCTTTATTGGAGTATAATTGCTTTGCAGTGGTGTGTTAGTTTCTGCTTTATAACAAAGTGAATCAGCTATACATATACATACATCCCCATATCTCCTCCCTCTTGCGTCTGCCTCCCACCCTCCCTATCCCACCCCTCCAGGTGGTCACAAAGCACGGAGCTGATCTCCCTGTGCTATGCAGCTGTTTCCCACTAGCTATCTATTTTACATTTGGTAGTATATATAAGTCCATGCCACTCTCTCCCTTCGTCCCAACTTCCCCTTCCCCTTCCCCATGTCCTCAAGTCCATTCTCTACATCTGCGTCTTTATTCCCGTCCTGCCCCTAGGTTCTTCAGAACCTTTTTTATTTTTATTTTTATTTTTTAGATTCCATATATAACCACATAGGATTATAATTACAGTTGACCCTTGAACAACATAGGGGTTAGGGTGCTGCCTCTCCGTGCAAAACTTTGCCTACAATTTATAGTTGGTCATCTCTATATGCGATTCCTCCCTATCCTTAGTTCTTCCGTATCCACTCTTCCATATCCATGGATTCAATCAACTGCTGATCATGTAGCAAGTACTATTGAAAAAAATTCTCATATAGGTGGACCTGTGCAGTTCAAACCCCTGCTGTTCAAGGGTCAACTGTACATTGAAATACAGTTATATAACTCTACTAATGTATGGAATAGTAGGCAATATGCTTCTTTGTTAATGTATCAGACACCAGGCTCCAGCAGGGGACTGATAAGGACATAATCTGGAAGTAGTCGATGAAGGCAAAGAATACTCTATGTCTGCAGATGTCATGTGATAGGAAAACCTCAGAAATTTCTAAGGGTGGGTGGTTTTGCTGTGGTTTGTGGACTCCATTTATGGAAGGAAAGGCTAAATTTCAGTTAGAGGATAGTGAAAAAAGAGGCAATCCTTCTTCCTATCCAAGCATGGGAAGACCCTGTGTTGCACCTTACAGCTCCAGAGTCCAAGACTTTGGGGGTTTCTGGGCATCTGGTCAACCAGAATGAGGTTAGAGGTCGTTCTTAAACAGGTTTCGTATATATATTTTTGTCTCTAAGACTATTTAGTTCAGCTTATGATAATTATGGAAGTTGAGACTTGGAATTCAGAGTGTGAAATAGGTTTTGTCATTTCCTGAAAACCTGCCTTCAGGAAGGAAAAGGTAGAGGGGCCCCAACTACTCCTTGGTCCTTACACTGTGATGTTTCAGACTTTTTCTCGGACCCCTGGGAGGACGAGTCTGAAGGTAAGTGGGGCTTGTGATTTCCACAAAACATGGAAGCTGAATTTCCTTCCTAAGTTGGCAAAATTCAAATGGGCTTTTGGAAAGGAGCATTGATGACACAAGGTTAGAAAGAATATCCGGATTCGTCTAGCAAATCCTGGCTCTGTCATTTTGTTAGAGAACCTATGTGTCTTGAGAGATGGTGAGTAACAGATGCAGCGGGAACTGGCTCTTTGGGGGAAGGTGACTTTGGAATTGAGAAATCGGCGTCCTTGGCTAAGGGGCTATATGTCTCAGAGTACGACAGGCTCAGACCTTAGAGTGGTTTCTTCTTCTTGGCTAAATAATCCTATTTCAGCTATGGAGGGAGCTCCAGCACCTTCCATATCCATCCAAGAAAGAAATCCCTCATGTGAATTCTTCTTAAGGAAGGAAGGTCCTTCTCCTGTGGGCCTCTTGATGACAGAGATAGCATCCTTTTCACCTTTACATCCCCCAAAAGAGGCATATCTGGCATAAAGCGAGGGCTTGACAAATTCTCACTTGTGAAACAAATGAATGAACACATGGGCACCCTGTATAGTGCTTGGGTTGTCTGACAAGAGACCTGGACCCCATAGCCCTGACCCTTCTGCTCTCACTTGGGCCTTCTGCAGTGCCACCATGCCTCTATCTTCAACCCCGAAGAGCCTCCTCACCACCTGTGTCCTCACCACCTTGGTTTTCAGCTCTGTAGGTAAGAATAAACAAATGGCCCCTTTCTCTCATAGACTGTAAGGGTAAGGTGGCAATACAGGAGAGGAATGCCCGCTTAGGAGAGACCAGGTTCAGCTCCAAGTGCAGTGATGAACACTTCAGAGATGGAGACCCTCATTAGCATCCCAGGCCATGGGCAGCTGAGAGGGCCTGAGCCTGTGCAGAGGGTGGTGGCTCAGTAGGAGTGGGGTCTTTTGTGGCCCTGGGGAAGAGCTGTGGACTGAGTGAAGGAAGGCAGGCATCCAGCCCCACAGGGAACAGGTTTCATGGCACTTTGACTCTCAGGAATGTTTGGCTATTGGAAACATCAATTACGATTCTTGACAGTTTTCATTCCTGAATTACTTTCTGAACAACTTAAATTTCTTTTTCGTAGAGAGTTACCAATGTGTAAACTGCTCTATTTATACATGTAGTACCAACCCACAGACAACTTGTGAAACGTCTCAAAGCTGCTTCAGCTACAAGCAAGAATTGCGGACATCAGGTATGCTGTGCCAGGCCCCTGCCCATGCTGCTAGGCATGTGGGACAGACGAGGAGGGTGTTTAGAGTGAGGGAGGTTGCTGTGTTCCCCAGCTTGACGGAGCTTCTCACTTCCCTGTGTAACAGAGTTCAAACATACTGCTCACCACATGACAGGCTGATAAATCGGGAGACTAGGTGTTGGGCAAGGAATGATGATTTTATTTGGAAAGCCAGCAGAAGATGGGGACTAGTGTTCCCCAAAACCATCTTACCCAAGTTAGAATTCAGGCTTCTTTTATACTAAAAGGGGAGGGGGTGTAGCTGGTAGTTGCAAACTTCTTGGTGCCGGCCAGATTCTGGAGTGGATATGATGATCCTCTGTTCCTGCAGCTGTCCATGTAGGTCTCGTGACATGCTCCTGTAAACCTCCAACAAGACAAATGTTATTTTCTGTTCTGCAACTTTTTATCTCTAGGTGAATGGAAAAGTGTTTATACCTTTAAAGGTCAAGACTGGGAGGCCCTCAGAATGGGCTATCATATATATTTCAGGCTATAGGCGACATTCTTTTACAAAAGGTGCAGAGCCAGCATGACTGAACACAGGAAACAGAGCACAAAGGTTAGAGCTAAAGGAATAGATCCAATATGGAGTCAGGCTTTGTTTTTCTTTGCTACTCCTGTGAATCTTCTATTTTACCTTGCTTCCTTATGCCATGCCCTACCAGGATGGGGCTGGAAGTGTGGGGTGGGTGTGAGGTGGCAGGGAGGGAGGCTCCAGGAAAAAGGATAGACCATCCCGGTTCATCATGAACCTCACTGGGATATGACACTCCCATTCTAACAAATGCTAATGTTACCCCGTGCAAGTTCATGTGCCTGACACACAGTGAAGTCACAAAAACTGAAATGTCAGAGTTTGGAGCAGAGGAAAGTTTATTGCAGGGCTATGCAAGAGGGATGGTGGCTTGTGCTCAAAACACTTTGAACTCTAAGAAGGCTTCAGCAAAATATTTTTAAAGGCCCAGTGAGGGAGGGGTATCCGTGAGGTATGTGATCAGCTCATGCACAATTCTCCGATTGGTTGATGTGGAGGCAACAGGGTGGTTAATGTTATCAGTCTTTTGGTGCCAGAAGGTCTGGGTGCTATGTGCTCATGATCATCAAGTAATTAATTTCTTCCACTTGGTAATGTTTTTTTAGCATCTGAAAAACTCAGGAAATATGTATGAGATACTATTATCTGGGCACTTCCAAGAGGAGCTCCAGCAGAGGTTATGGGGGAGGGATTTGTCCCAGGAAGGCTCCACAGGGTCCTGTTCGGTTACACTAACAAATCATCCCTCCATGTTTCGTTCCATGGACCAATGCAGAAAGACCCTTGAAGAAGTGAAAAGACTAAAAACAAAGTGATTGGAGGCACGGAGGAATTCTTTAATACTTGCTGCCCATTTGGGCATCACTCTCTCTATGGTTCAGAGGGAAAATTCCCTCTGTGACTGGTTCTTTGCAGGGCAACTCTTACAATTTTTTGAGGAGAAAGGCTGTTCTTCAAGTTCGTGTGTCCCACTGGTCTTGTCAGCATCACTGGGGGATAATCAAACATTTGGGTACAAGCGCCAGTGCTGCCAAGATGAGCTGTGTAACCGAGGGGAATTACAAGGTGAGTGCCAACACATCTCCACTCTCTCTCCCTTCCCAACCCTGTTCCCAACTCATTGCCTTAAGTCTCTGCCTTCCAAATACCTTCCTGTGACATGTCTCTCTGCTTCTGAGCTGCTCAGTGATTTTGCTCACTGATTGCCTTTCTTCCCTGTGAAGGGATGGATACAAGCCCTTCTCCTGCACAGGAGACTGAATGACAGTTAGGTGGCTGGAACTGGTCTTGGGGATTTACTTTAAGTGTGATTAGAGGTTAAATTATTTACTTTCCCATTCCAGCTGAAAAGTTGTCTTTCCTCACCTGTTTAATTCCTCACTCCCTTAACAGTACTTTTTAGACCATAGCTTATCTTCTCTCCATTATCTGAGCACTTTTCTCCAGCCAAGGCAGAGAAGAACAGATAACATCAAATTACTAGAAGATCCTTTTGGCTACATCTTCCCACTTAATACCTACCTCCCCTGCACCCTCCACGCCATCTTAGTTGTAAATAATTTTGATTTTGCGGGGGAGGAATCCTTGAATAACCATGACTCAAGGAGAGGGGCTAATGTTTTCAGCTCTTTTTAAAACTTATTCTTTAAGATGAAAATTTTCTCTTTATTCAGTGCCTCAGAAATTCCCAAACCCCAATGGCATTAAATGTCCTGCATGCTACAATGAGGATGACATTTCCTGTGAACCAGTTTTACTCACCTGTACTGGTGCAGAGACAAAATGTCTCACCGTTATTGGCCAAGGTATGGATATTTTGCCAGGTGTTTTGGTGTTCATCTTCTTAAATGTTATATTGTATTAAATATCTATTGCCGTGTAACAAATTACTCCAAAACTTGGCAGCCTAAAACAAAACAATCGTTCGAAAAAGGAAAAGAAGAAGGAAAAGGAGGGGGATGCAGAGGAGGAAGAGAAGGAGGAAAAGGAGGAAGAAGGGGAGAGAGGGTGGGCAAAAGTGCAGTTTTTAAGTAATCTAATCTCAGAAGTGACATTATCATCACTTCTGCTGTATCTTGCTGGTTTCACAGACTAACCCTGATACAGCAATGGAGGAAACTACACAAGGGCGTGAATACCAGGAAATGGAAAACATTGGGGGCCATCCTAGAGGCTAAATACCATAGACAGCAAGGACTGGTACAGGGGCAAGTGCTGGCTATCCCTTCAGGGTTTGGAGGAAGCCATCTGTCAGGAGAGGAGAGGATAACACAACTGTTTCCCATAGTAGAGTCTGAGACTTGGGAATATGTCATATCATGACCTCCTGGAATTGAGCCTTGACTCTTTGGCAATGAAGAGGGTGACACTTCAGTTCTGGCTTTTCAACATCACTACCATTATGGCTATTACCAAACAACCATAATCAAACACTTAATTTTTACATGGTGTCATTCTGAAATCTGTAAAAGGATTTGTAATTTTCCTGAGTAGGATAAAAGTATATATTTGTGATAAAGAGCAAATGTACCATTCAGATAAGAATTGGGAGAATAACCATAGTATTGGACTGTACAGCTAGAAGGGGCACCATCAGGTCTTTTCTGAACAACTTATAAAAGGTTTCATGAAATTAGTGGTATTTTAGGAGATGATTAAATGATGGGAGAGAGAATGTGGTGGGAATGGAGGCAAGTTATGCCTTTTCTTTTTTTGAGAAGATTTTGAAGGAGGACCTAGGGCTATCAGATGAATTGGAGATGAGTGAGGAAAATGGGATATCACAAAGGACACAAGGGAAGGCTGGGGCTGTGATAATGGGGCAGTCTACTCCAACTTGCCATGGAAAGCATAGACATGCAGTGAGGTTCCACAGTGCTACCATCCCATTAAATTCATAGCCCTGGGGAGAAGGAATCTGATCCCAAGGGGCATCTGTATTTCTTCCCTCTTGTTTACTCAAGGAGGCAAAGGTAAGGAAGAAAACAGGCACCACAGGGACATTTTAGTTGAATACATGAATTCTGACCTCAGCCTTCTTCCCTAGATCAACCATCTCTCCCCTAGTCAGGACACAGGGGCTCCAGTCTTAGCCGTGTGTCTGAGACTGCAGGGGTCCTTCGGGGTCCTTCCTAAACTGGGAAGATGTTGGGGTCAGAGGGAAACAAGTCTTGGTCCCTGAACAGAGCTAGAGCTGTGGTTGTTGCTTCTCTCACAGAGGACAGAAACCACAGATTCCGGGGCACTCTGAGCACCCTTTTCTTCCTCAAGGAAGGCAGATAGAATACGATGTAGGTGAGGAGGTGAGAAAGATGAGAGAAGACTAATTCTTGGATCTTTCTCTTGGCAGCTGGTCCTTTTCTTGCAGTTTTTGCCATGGGTTGTGCTACAGAAACTGCCTGCAACTTGAAGAATACAAGTTTATTGAATAACATAAAACTCCATACATATTGTGTAGAAAGCAACGGGACACCCCAGGTGATGTCCATCACCTCATCAATCCTGACTGGTCTCTTTCTACTCAAAGTTTTGCTTTGATTTTTCAGGCCTTACCAAGCCATTTTCCTACAAATCTGAAAAAGTTGGAGTCCTTGGATGGCTCCCCTCCCCAACATTCCCCAGACATTGCAGAATTAAAGGGCTGATACTTAAGTGTGTGGGTAATTACTTGTACTTCAGGGGAAAAAAATCCTATTCATTCTTCTAAGGGGTTCTTTCTTCACCCAAAGTAGCACATGTCAGAGGAGGTATGAGATATCAGATAACATCTATAAGAATCACTGTGATCTGACCTATGTCACTCAGTTCAAACCTTCACACACACCCGGAACACACCTCTTTCCTGACAGTCTCAATTTTTACTCCTAATCCTTAACTCCCCATTGCCCCCCAACCAATGCTTTTTTTTAAAATTATTTTTTTATTTTATTTATTTATTTTTGGCTGTGTTGGGGCTTTGTTGCTGCACGCGGGCTTTCTCTAGTTGCGGTGCACGGGCTTCTCACCGCGGTGGCTTCTTGTTGCAGAGCACGGGCTCTAGGCACACGGGCTTCAGTAGCTGTGGCTCATGGGCTCTAGAGCGCAGGCTCAGTGGTTGTGGCGCACGGGCTTCGCTGCTCCGCGGAACATGGGATCTTCCTGGACCAGGGCTCGAACCCGTGTCCCCTGCATTGGCAGGCGGATTCTTTTTCTTTTTTTCAATTTTTTAAAAATTATTTTTAACATCTTTATTGGAGTATAATTGCTTTACAATGGTGTGTTAGTTTCTGCTTTATAACAAAGTGAATCAGTTATACATATACATATGTCCCCATATCTCTTCCCTCCTGTGTCTCCCTCCCTCCCACCCTCCCTATTCCACCCCTCTAGGTGGTCACAAAGCACCGAGCTGATCTCCCTGTGCTATGCGGCTGCTTCCCAGTAGCTATCTGTTTTACGTTTGGTAGTGTATATACGTCCATGCCGCTCTCTCACTGTGCCTCAGCTTACACTTCCCCCTCCCCGTATCCTCGAGTCCATTCTCTAATAGGTCTGTGTCTTTATTCCAGTCTTGCCCCTAGCTTCTTCATGGCCATTTTTTTTTTTTAGATTCCATATATATGTGTTAGCATACGGTATTTGTTTTTCTCTTTCTGACTTACTTCACTCTGTATGACAGACTCTAGATCCATCCACCTCACTACAAATAACCCAATTTCGTTTCTTTTTATGGCTGAGTAATATTCCACTGTATATATGTGCCACATCTTCTTTATCCATTCATCTGTCGATGGACACCTCTCTTTGCACACCCGAAACAATGGTCTCTTGCCTCTTAGGCAGGTCCAGACTTTTTCCCGGACTCCCTCCCAGCTAGCTGTGGCACACTAGCCCCCTTCAGGCTGAGTTCATGCAGCCAACCCCAGTCCTCTCCCTGGGACCTGACCTCCGAATTTGGAGCCTCAGCTCCCAGCCCCCACCCATCCCGGCCGGCGGGTGAGCAGACAAGTCTCTCGAGCTGTTGAGTGCTGGTCGGCACCGTTCCTCTGTGCAGGAATCTCTCCGCTTTGCCCTCTGCAACCCTGTTGCTGTGCTCTCCTCTGTGGCTCTGAAGCTTCCCTCCCATCACCCCTCCCGCCCCCCCCCCCCCGTCTCCACCAGTGAACGTGCTTCCTAGTGTGTGGAAACTTTTCCTCCTTCACAGCTCCCTCCCACTGGTGCAGGTCCCGTCCCTATCCTTTTGTCTCTGTTTATTCTTTTTTCTTTTACCCTACCCAGGTACGTGGGGGGGAGGGCGTTTCTTGCCTTTTGGGAGGTCTGAGGTCTTCTGCCAGCGTTCTGTAGGTGTTCTGTAGGAGTTGTTCCACAAGTAGATGTATTTCTGTTGTATTTGTGGGGAGGAAGGTGATCTCCGCGTCTTACTCTTCCGCCATCTTGAAGGTCTCTCCAAAAATGAGGTATCTGTTTCAGTTCTAAGTTGTTTCCCCCATCCTGCAAATGGAGACTATGTATACAGAGAAAAAGTATACATATATACAAGAAAAGACACAAAATCCAAAAGAGAAGAGAGGATGCACATGAACGTGCACACACACAAACAGCTAGAGAGACACCCAGGCAAGTCTGTAGGTAAAAGAGGCACCTATGCAAATACAGAGGGGAAAAAATGCAAATAGAAACAGAAGGGAAAAGTGGGGGTAAACTTCTATTAAGGAAGGTCTCCATCTTGTGGCAGTGCTTGGTGTTACTACCAATTAAGCTGTTTCGTTTCCGTTTCCAACCATCCATCCTTGCATGCATTCGTCCACCAATCCAACTGATATTTTTCAGCACATGCTATGTGGCAAGCATGTTCTAGAGCTTCAGGATAGGGTAGGGAACAAAATTCCCCGCCTTCACGAAGGTTATGTCCCACTTGGAGCTTACGTGGGTGGTAATTTGACAGATATAAAGTGTGGTATGTTAGGTCAGAAAAAAATCACAAAGTAGGGATGAGATTATGAACAACTGGTGGGGGAGGGAGTAAGCATTGTCAGTAGGGTGACCAAGGAAGGCTTCACTGAGGTTACTTTTGAGTAAAGGTCCAGATTATATAGACGTTGGCTTTTGCTCCGAGTGAGGCGGGGTAATGCTGGAGGAGTTTGAACACAGGAGGGATGTTATATGACATCATCACTCTGACTGCAGAGTAGAGCAGGCTCTAGGGAACCCAGACCAGTTAAAGCTACTGTAATTCTACAGGTGAGAGATGAGACAGGCTTGCATCAGGAAGGTGGCAGTGGGGATGGTAAAAATGGTAGGATTCTAGATATATTCTGAAAATGAATTCAACAGATTATCTAATGGGCTGGATATGGGGTAGAGGAAAAGGGACGGTAAAGGAAGATAGAATTTCTTCATATTAATTCCGTGCATTAAGTGAAATTAAGCTAAATTTTTTCATTTTTATTCCAAAACTTTTAGGTTGGCTTTAATTGTATATAAAACAACAAAATCTCAAGAGTTAAAAGTTAAGTTTGTATGGGAAATGTAGTTATAGTACAACTGAAAGTTGAGGAATATTTACTCAAAGTGACACCTTTGGTTTTTGGTTTTAAAATAGTTATCCTGAAGTTATTCTTTCTTCAAATAATTAGCTGACATTAGTATCACTCAGATTACTAAAAGCAAGTTAGAAGAAGGGTTTCCAGGACACACTGCTGTTCACTCCTCTGCTAATTTATAATTGCTCAGCCTGAATGACTCATGTGAGCACAGTGGCGAGCTCCCGCCTGAGCACCAGGACATTCATGGCTAGCTCTGCTCTGGAGAATCTGAGGCAGAGGAAAGGCAAATAAGGGCTGACAATGACCTATTGGGGAGGATTTTCCCACAAGGCTGAGAAGATTAGAGCGAGCATCTATGATGAAATCGCTGTGTGAATCTCTTAGGGAACAGGCTGACCTCAGTTTGGGGCAAGTGGCTAACAGACTACCCACTTAGAGTGAACAAATGCCTGTCCTTCTAAAAGGTGCTCTCAGCAGGGTTCATGACTACAGATTTAGTAAAGAAGAGCCAGTTATTACGAGGCAGAGTCCCATTCAGAGCATCAGGGAAGCAACATTGGGAGTGAAGCATCTTCCTTGGGGTTTATCGCTGGGATCTCGCCAGTGGCCAGCCTCAGGTCAGGATAGATTCCTTTGTCCAGAAGACCGAAACAAGGGCTCTCCCAGGATCAGCTGATCTCTTGGCTTCCACATCCTTGCTGAGCAAGCTCCTGTCTTGGTTGAATAGGTTTTCTTAACTTTTCTCATTGCCCAACCTTTTGGCCTAATCTGTGTCTTACTATGTTTGTTGTAATTCCTCTCCACCCCTAGGAGGTCAGCAAGGAGGAGTTTATAATAAAAATAATTGTAATAATTACCTTTAATCTTCAAAGGATAATTTTAGAGATAAGTTTATAAACAAAGTACAACTGTGATAAGATCCTGGCAGGACACTTCTGAGTTTAATCAGATTTTATGACTACTGTTACCAGTCTGGGTAAGGTATTTTGGCTGTACTTGTCAAGGAAGGTACTGAAGAGGGGATCAAGACCCCATGTGGGTATGATGAGTAATGAAAACTGTTTTTTATGAGTTATGTATTTTTTTTTTTTAGATTTTTTGATGTGGACCATTTTTAAGATTTTTATTAAATTTGTTACAATATTGCTTCTGTTTTATGTTTTGGTTTTTCTGGCCACGAGGCATATGGGAATCTTAGCTCCTGGACCAGGGATCAAACCCTCACCCCCTGCATTGGAAGGCAAAGTCTTAACCACTGGACCCCCAAGTGGACCCCCAACCAATCCCTGTATTGGTTTTCTATTGCTGCATAAAGAGTTTTCACAACACAGGGGTGTAAAGCAACATAGATTTGTCAGCTTCTGCAGATGGATTCCGTCTGGGCTCAGCTGAGTTCTCTGCTTAGGGTCTCCCAAGGCTGAGATCAAGGTGCTGGCCAGCTAGGCTCTTACTTGGAGTATCAGAGGAAGAATCCATTTCCAAGGCTGTTGGCAGAATTCAGTTCCTATGTTATAGAACAGAAGCCCTCATTTCCTGGTCATTGGCTGGCTGCTCTCCCATCTAGAGGCTGCCCCATTTCTCATTACATCCTCCCCCCACTCAAAAGCCAGCAACGGTGTGTCCAGCCCTCTCAAGATTCTAATCTCTGACTTTGTTTTCTGCCACCAAAGAAAACTCTGCTTTTAAAAGGGTTCGTGTGATTACGTTAGGCTTACTCTGATAAACTTTTATCTTTTAAAAAAAAATTTTTATTATTTTTATTTTATTTATTTTTAAAATCTTTATTGGAGTATAATTGCTTTACAATGGTGTGTTAGTTTCTGCTTTATAACAAAGTGAATCAGCTATACATATACATACATCCCCATATCCCCTCCCTCTTGTGTCTCCCTCCCACCCTCCCTATCCCACCCCTCTAGGTGGTCACAAAGCCCAGAGCTGATCTCCCTGTGCTATGTGGCTGCTTCCCACTAGCTATCTACTTTACATTTGGTAGTGTATATATGTCCATGCCACTCTCTCACTTCATCCCAGCTTCCCCTTCCCCCTCCCCATGTCCTCAAGTCCATTCTCTACATCTGCGTCTTTATTCCTGTCCTGCCCATAGGCTCTGCAGAGCCTTTTCTTGTTTTTTGATAAACTTATCTTAAGGTCAATTGTACTTAACATCATAATCAGAGGAGTGCTGTTTGGTCATATTCACAGGTTCCAGGAATAAGGTCTGAAATCCTGGAGGCCATTTAAAAAATTCTTTGTAGCTACCAGAAGTTCTGGCTTCTGGCATAATGGAATGGAAAGGCTGACAAATCCTCTCTCCAAAAAGCTTCTATGAGAGCTGGATGAAGTAAAGCACGTTCACACACACACACACACACACACACACACACACACATACATTTCCAAGCTCTGCAATTCAATCAAAGGCACATGACAAATTGATAACTATCTACTGGTGGGTGAAAACTCCTGAACTCTGGATAAGAATGCTGAGTCTGGGTGTTTTTTGTTTTTGTTTTTTTAATTGAAGTATAGTTGATTTACAGTGTTTCAGGTGTACAGCAAAGGGATTCAGTTATGCATATATATATATTCTTTTCCAGATTATTTTCCATTATACATTATTATAAAATATTGAATATAGTTCCCTGTGCTGTAGAGTAGGCCCTTGTTGTTTGTCTGTTTTATATATAGTAGTGTGTATCTGTTAACCTCAAATTCCTAATTTACCCCACCGCCCCCCTCCCCCCCTTTTCCCCTTTGGTAACCATAAGTTTGTTTTCTATGTCTGTGAAGACTGGGTAGCTGGGGTTGTTTCCATCCTCTCCTGTATGCTGCTCTCCCTACCCCCATGAAAACGTTAAGTTTTACTGCCTCTGCCAGGGGCGGCTCACTTGATCTGGAGTGTAGTCAGGGTAAGTGTGATCTTGGTGGCAAAGAAACAGGGAGCTTCTGGAGCTGTTTGGGGCAAACAGTGGACTGACAGGTGAACTGGCAGATTTAACACAGAGATCTGGGAGGTGAGATAGCCACAGGGGGCCTGAAAGTTTCTCCACACATCCTGGGTTCACTGGAGGCTGTGTGTATACACGGCAGGCACCAGAGGGATTCCAGGCCACCCACAAACACGTGGCTGATGGCGTCTGCACATGTGGAAGTCAATGCTGGGACTGATTTGAAAATAGCCTGAAGTTTGGGTGTGCTCCCTGTCCACACTCAGATCCACTGGCGGAAAGTGGAAACCTTACCTGCTCAAGGTGTTAGACACAACCTCTGACCAACCTATGGCTGAACACTAAGCTAAGTAGACACAGGGGTGACCCCTAGGGAATCAAGCTTAAAAATGAAAACAATAAAAAAAAAATGAGCAGAGATATCAGTGAACACACACTACTGGAAGATGGACTTCATATTATATTTAGTCCAGGTCTGAGACCTGGATAGAGTGCATAGAGCAGCTATTTGAAGACTTGAGAACTAAATAATAGCAGGTGGTGTCGGAAGGAAGACCAGAGTTTAAACTAACACTGAATTGATGATGAGTTTACCATTTTCTTCCTGGTATCTCCTGGCATTGGGCGCCAAGATAAAGTAAAAAAAAGAGCACCAGGAGAAGCTCTTTAGTTCAGGCTCAAAGAACAGGTGCGGACTCCTAACATTCAGAGAATGTAGCAATTCCCCCTTTGTTTGTTCTATTGTGCACCCAAGGAACACCACTGTGGCAGTGCAGTGGCCCCAGTGAGATTCTGCAGGAGCCAAAACCTTGGGGAAGGGAATCTTTTTTTTTTTTTTCAATCTCCAACCCTTCTGGAAGGGGAGAGGGGCTGGAAATGGACCTAATCATTAATGACCAATTATGCCTATGTGATAAAGCCTCCATAACAATCCTAATCAAAGGGGTTTGGAGAACTTCCTGGTTGGTAAACATGTGGAGGTGCTGGAGAGGGCATGGAAGCTCCACATGCCTTCCCACATACCTTGTCCTATGCACCTCTTCTATCTGGCTGTTTCTAACTTATATCCTTTTTTTTTTTTTTGGTCTTGGGACTATCTTTTTATTTGTATTTTTTAGACATGGGAAAGATGTAAAAGATTTGGGGAAAGCTCATTTTAAATATCTAGGATTCTGCATTTAAATCACTTTGGAAGTCTATGTTTTTGCTTCACTTTAATAGTTTTTTTTTAATTAATTTTTTTTACATCTTTATTGGAGTATAATTGCTTTACAATGGTGTGTTAGTTTCTGCTTTATAACAAAGGGAATCAGTTATACCCTTTAATAGTTATTGATTCACCAGTTTAATAGTTGCCTATTTCAAAATTGTAATGATCTATAGCACAGGGACAACTTGGACTTTTGATTGGCTTGTGACATGAGAGGCAGTCTTGAGGTACTGAGCCCTTTAACCTTTGGGACCTGACAGTAACTCCAGGTAGATAGTGTCAAAAATGACTTGAATTATAGGACACCAAGTTGGTTTCTTCAAAGAATGGGAGAATTGCTTAGTGTGGGAAAAAAATCACACATTTTGTGTCAAAAGCATTCAGTGAGTAGGGAGAAAACAGGAAAGTTTTCCCTTTCAACTGTATATGTGTGTTTCACTGAAATCAGATAAGGCAGCACCAAGTGTCAAGTTTTTAGCTTTTCACAGCTATGCAAGGGAGTAAGTTCCAATGTTTCCGTCATTCCAGGAAAAGAGACTAAAATGGAGCAGCCAGTGAGGGAGGGGGAAAAAGAAAGAAGTGGGGCATCAGAGTAGCTGAGAGAGCCAAGTATTTCAAGCCATGGAGAGGAGTTATCAAGATAGTGTTTGTGCCCGTGCCAATTCCAAGAGATCCCAGGCCTCACAAACCAGGCTAAGCTACATTAAGAGGAGGGTAAAATAGTTTTGTGAAGGAAAATGATGCTAATAATTGGGAGCAGCCTCAGAAATCTTTTCAGTGTAGCCTTGGGGAAAGAAGAGATTGAAAGATTAAAAGGTCCGTATTCTCCAGTGCTCAAAATGTAAACTTTGAAATCTTCATACCCTGTGAGCAAGGTCAGAGTAGCTAATATGTCCTCCTTGGAAGTTAAACACAATGCATAAATCATAATCCATTCTTTCAGATACAGCAAAGAAGAAGTAGGAGGGAAGAAGAGAGAATATTACATTCTTCATTTTACACGCTGTGCTTCTCCTCTTCTAACCCCCATGACAGAATTTAAACTTCTTGTTTAAATTCCTTTATCCGGATAGACTGTAAAATAGATTGTAATATCCACAAGGGGCCCATAGACCATGTATTTTGGCATATAGCAGGCATTTCATAAATATATGTTAAACTAGATTGAGCCTTCCTCTTTTCCCAAAATAAGAGGAGAGATAAAATCTTCCTATGAGGTTAAGGGAAATAAGAATATAGATGGATATAAATGGGGTATTGAAAGCAGATGAATTTACATTTTGAGTTAGAATCAAGATCAGCTGTTGAGTATGAGAGGGAATTCCCCAGATGACGGGTCACAGAAAGTTGGAATGCCTTGGAGAGCCGAGGGAATAAAGGACTAATGAAAGAGCTACCTATTGACTTTTATTTTGAAAATATGTGGGACTGAAGACGTCAGAAATACTAGTTTCATTAGGAGGCTTCTGGGAGAGGCATCAGGTGAAAGCTTACTCTTGCCTCTATCATGTGTTACTTTGTCACAATCATTGCTTTTCCCTTGCCCACAGAAACCAGTCATAACAGCCTGGTCACTGGTGTCAACAACTTAGTACTAGAGTCCTGATGAAAACAGGCAAATACAGGACAATGTATGGGCTCCTTGACTCTCTTCACCTCCAACATCACAGGGATAGTAGAGTATATCTAGGGAGGTGGACTTCTCCGAGTGCTGTTGCTTCCTAAGGGGCTTAAAGGTAAAGCTGGACCAGAAGAGCTGCTGGTGAGTCAACCAGAACAATCAACAGTGACTTGTGTGGTGCTTTGGGGTTTATTGGCTCCCCTCTGATCTGTCTTTGAACTTGTGGAGACTGACAAAGACTAGAGCCAGTCTTTGGTCCTTTCCTCCTGCACGGTACCAGACAAAGCAGCTCATACTCCTGGGATAACATAAGTACACAGGTTAAAAGAAATAGACACCTGATAACTAAGAGAGAGACAGCAAAGTGGACAGCATATACCATCTGACGATAATGACCAGAATAGATCATCAATCTTAGTATCTATCAAAAAAAATGTAAGGCAAAAATATAACGAACAAAGAAGGACACTGCACACTAGCATCATAAAACTATTAATTCAGTGTCACAGTATATCAAGCAACAACAGACGGAACTACAGGAGGAAATGAATACACTGACAAGTCTTTTTTTTTTTTTTGGCTGCACCACACGGCATGTGGGATCTTAGTTCCCCAACCAGGGATCAAACCCAGGAGCCCTAACCACTGGACCACCAGGGAATTCCCAGAATACACTGACAACTCTTGTTGAAGATTTTAATCTTAGAAACAGCTGGGTCAAGCAGGAAAAAATAAGCGGACATAGCCAAAACATGAACAGTTAATAATCATGAACTATCAGCCATCAACAGAAATATATAATCAACAAACAGAGGGTGATCTATATTATTCAGGCTATATTTCCCACTAAAATGAAAAGTGAACAAAGCTAGATTTTAAAAATTCCCAGGTATGGAAATAGATAACATATTACTAAACCCATGTAAGGAAATCACGAAAAAAATTAAATAAGCTCTGCTACCAACTCAAAAAGTTTGAGAGAGATTTGATAAACACTAAAAAAAAGGAAGGAAATAAAACCTATAAAGGCAGAAATCAGATAGAGAACAAAAAATATACTAAATCAGTAAAACTAAGGTCTTGTTCTTTGAAAAGGTTAACACTTTAAAATTTTGATTAGCAAGACTGATCAAGGAATAAAAGAGGTGAGGCAAATAAGCAATACACAGAATGTAAAATGGGAAATAACTATAGAAAGGTAAACCAGAGATTAAAATATGAGGGTATTATGAGTAACAATATGTTAATAAATTTCATATCTTACATGAAGTGGATAAATTCCTAAGGAAACTATAAAATGCCAAAATTGGTTCAAGAAAAGATTTAAAAATCAAAATGGTAACTAACCGCAGACTTTCACTTCAAAAATTCCAAACCCAGAGGGCTCTATGGGTGAATCCAAGCAAATTTCCAAAGAAGAGTTAATTTTAATCGTATTCAAGTTGTTTCAGAAAAGAGAAAAAGAACAAAACCTGTCCACCAAATTTGATAAGGCTATCGTAATTCTGATCCCAAAATCAGATAAGGCAGAAAGGAAAGAAAATTATAGGCTCATTTCACTTATGCATAGCTGCAAAAGTCCTCAAACAAATAGTAGCTAACTGAATGCAACAGTCCATTAAACCTGATAAATCATGATCACCTTTGTTTTGCCACGGAATGTAAGGATAGTTTGACATCAGAAAAACTCTATAAATGTAATTCATGACACTAATATAAAATAGGAGAAAAATATAATATTTTAATTGTGCAGAAAATATTTGATAAGGTTTAGCATCTATTTATGATTACAAAATCTTCACAATCTTGGAATAAATGAGAACTTCCTTAACTCAGTAAAAACTTATACAATGAATGCTATATACTTGATGGGGAAACTTTAAAATCAAGAACAAGATAAAGTTCCCTAATAACACTGGGACTGTTTAACACTGTATGAAGTTCCAGGCAAATGACTTAAAGAAAGAAAAATGAGAGGTTTACATGTTAAAGGAATAGATAAAACTCATTTTTTTCAAATGTGATCATTTACTAAAAAAAACCAGTCAGAATCAACCAAGAAACTGTTAGAACTAATAAGAGTATTCTACCAGGTTTGCAGACCCTAGGTAAATTTACAAAAATCATTTTTTACATACCAGTAATTACCAGTGGAAGCTATAATGGAAAATGTACAATAGCAATAGAACATCTTATATTTAACTTAACCATTTAATAATTATTATGGAAAAACTGAATACGTACAAAATGGATTGAATTGTATAAAGAACTCCCATGTATCTATCAATCATCCAGCTTTAGCAGTTATCAACATATGACAAATCTTGTTTTATCAATACCTCCACCCATTGACATTATTTTGAAACAAATCCAATATTATACAATTTAATTTGTAACTATTTCTATTTATATCTCTAAATAAGAACTTAGGAAAAAGACAACCACAATACCATTATCATATGTAAAAAATTAACAATTCTTAATATTAAATATCCAGTCAGGTTTCATATTTCCCAACTGTCTTATAAAAGTGCTTTTACTTCATGAAAGTTTGTATGAGTCAGGATTCACATCAGATGTTCACACTGAAATTGGTTGATACACCCATTTTTAAGTGTACTGTCAATACAGTGGTGTTAAATATTTTCATATTATTGTGCAAGCACCACCAATATTAACCCCCAGGACTCTTCATTTACTCAGACTGAAACTATTAAACAGTAATTCCCCTTTCCCCAGGCCCTGAAAACCACTATTCTACTTTCTGTTTCTATAAATTTGACTATTCTAGGAACATGAAATAAGTGAAATCACACAGTGTTTGTGGGGGCTTTTTATGTTTTTTGATTGGTTTATTTTACTTACAATGTCCTCCACGTTTATCCTAGGTGTAAAACGCCTCAGAATTTTCTTCCATTTTTAGGCTGAATGATATTCCTTTGCATGCATTTTACTCATTAATTCATTTCATTTTGGATATTTGTGTTGCTTCCACTCCTGTTGGGTATTTACGTATCAGTACAATGGGATTTTTGCTAACACATGGTAATTGTTTTTAATTTTCAGAAGGTAAACATAGATAGTATACAAATATTAAAATTTGAGCTAAATTTTTACTTAATCATACAAGAGAGCTTTTTATGTTTTTAAATAGTAATTACAACATACATGAATTATCAGTTTATAAAATACATTTTCTTATTATGAAGTTTCCACTTGTGTTTAAGTATTTTATCAAATATGAAATCATTATCTCAACTTTTCAATGGACCTAAGTGATATATCTATGCATTTTCTTTTTAGGTGAAATAAATGTATAAAAACAATCAGTCATCATGAATATAACTGACTAGTTCATATACTAATAGTGTTTAGATTCTTTAATGGAAAGATCAACTAAACGTGTCAAAATGAGTGGTAGGTAATTACATTTTCTTAAGATGTAATAGTGTTTTATTATTTGTTTAATTAAAATTCCTGTCTATATTTTCACATCACATAAGTGAGACTATTTGCCACTAATTAGAATGTTTGTAAACATATGCAAAGAGGATTCTAAGGAATAATTTCTAACAAAATTGACTATGGAAACAAAGGGTGGTGAAACTTTTAAATGGGGAATTAACGCATCTTGCAAATAAAATATGTACAGTGACATTAAGTGGAAGAAAAAAACCTCTACTCTAGTGTAGGAAAAGGAATATTTAATACTGTACAAATAAATATTTTCTTCTTTTTTCTTCACAATGGTTTCAGAACAGTAGAGAATTTCTGTCTTTTCTTCTGACTCCACAGTCTTTCACTTAGAATTGTGCTACATTGTGATATCTTTAAATTACAAACCCATCTCTTTCACAATGCTATCAGAAGGCACAAATATATCCTCTCTTCTTTTCTCATAGAGTAAGCATAGAATACTGTCTATAATTTTTCTTTCTATGTTTTTCTGGTCCCTGTTGCCCTCACGTAACAAGGAAACTATAAATCTTTTCCCCCAGGATACTTGGATGATTAATCTATCTATTCTGTAAAAAATAAAATAGTAACAGTCAAATAATTTATTTGATTGCACTGACATGTTATTACAAGCGTTTTAACCTGATGGCTGTGTCAGCTAACTTACGTTTTAGTTCTTCAGATTGTAGGATAGATAATAGAATGAATTTTATTTGTAACACTATATAGAGAAAGTGGTAAAACTGTGGATTTTCTGGAGTTCAAATTTCATAAGCAAAACTAATAAATATTAAGAGACTAATATGACTTACCTAAGATAAAAACGATGAACCCCAATAATCAGGATCTTCAACACCTCTGAGTGGCATCCTCCTAATGTATCTCTCTGAGTGGAGAAAGGCTCTCCTAGTCTTGCAGCATCAGACTTGCTCATATCAGGGCCAGGAGTTACCTATTAAGGGGTGTGGCCTATTGCTAACTTATGCTAAAATTACTATCTTATTAATATGCCAGAGCTGCAAAAAGTATGACGCTTTAGATGCCAAAGATGTTTAATTTTCAAGGATTTTATAGATTCCTAGAATTTCAGTATACTTCCCTTGCATGCATTCAGAAAACTGTAATTCATTAAAATACGAAAAAAAATCATTTATAAGAAAAAGTGAAATGTAAATAAATGTCCTTGGAAAAGTATTATGATTTTAAAATAGAAAAAAATTACAGTAAGGAGTGGGTTAATCTGATTCTCCACATACTTGCTTACATTTTGATAAGCAGGGAAGATTAAAGAGTGTGTTATTGAGAGATAAGATTTTGTCAAACCTTAGAAATTAAATTAATAAAGTTTATGATAGAATTCAGCTTTTTTTTTCATTTTTGAACCCCATTTGATAGAATTATTATATGGTATTAGTTTGTATCTATGTGATACAATTTTATTTTATTTTATATTTTACATGTTTGTTTGTGTCTAAGTAATAAAATCCATGATAATAGCAAGGACAGTTACAGAAGATTATATTTTTGGTGCCAAGAGCTTTGCAATTTGATTCTACTTGGGCTAATTTTCATGATTTTATTATTATATTACTTTATATTTTCAGTTCCCAGGAAAAGCATGATTCTTGGATCCATTTTTACTACTCCTGTGACCTTGTCTTTTCTAAGAGTAAATATAAGCATCAACTTCCACAACTGTAAATTTTTTAAATTATATAAATGTAATTTTACATGTATAAATATATATTTACATTATATATATATATACATATATATATATCTCATGGAATAGTTGGTTGGAAATGCTGCCACTGTAAAACATGAGATATTGTAGTTGCTTAAACCAGGTGAGCTAAACTAATTCATCCTAGATTTTAGTTATACTTCTGCCCTTGTTAAGTCTTATCAAAGTGTCACATCTTACTCTGATTTAGAACATAACTGACCACCTGAGTGATATCTACATTTAAAGTCAAGCTGCATTATTTCCTGTGCAAAACCTCTGACTCCTAGCTAAGTACAAGTAGTACATCATGGACAGATAGTATATCAGGTTTCAAGAGTATAACAATCAGTTTCAATAAATTTGCAACTTTCTTGTTCTGAATGCCGCTTTGTCTCAGTCACAGATCTGTCAAACAATGTTCTGGTAACACAGGGTTGCCCCTGTTAGGTGGGGGAAATAGACACTGAGAAATGTAGATCAAATGTTCTGTGAGTTCCCAGGGGACATGAGAATGATCATCAAGACAAGATCCATAGCAGAGTGAAAGATAGGCATACCAGAATTTCATCAGGACACTGAAATTACAGTTAACCTGGGTGTCTAAACTGAGATTATTTTAGGACTATTTATAAATATGTGGGCATAATATAAGGAAACCAAAGAAAGGTTGTACCAGACCCTCATTTTATTATTTTTTTCACATTTATTTGATTACTTTATTTTACTTTTTTAATAGATCTTTATTGGAGTATAATTGCTTCACAGTACTGTGTTAGGTTCTGTTATACACCAAAGCGAATCAGCCATATGCATACATGTGTCCCCATATCCCCTCCCTCTTGAGCCTCCCTCCCATCCTCCCTATCCCACCCCTCTAGGTCGTCACAAAGCACAAAGCTGATCTCCCTGTGCTATGCTGCTGCTTCCCACTAGCTATCTATTTTACATTTGGTAGTATATATATGTCAATGCTACTCTCAGGAAACATGTGGAAATGGAAGACCTTGCAGACTTCACAAAGACAGACTGTTGGAAAAAGCCATCTAATAGGTGCTCAGACTGGGCTAGAATGCAGAGTCAGGAAGTTGCACATGAGCACACAGGAAGTAAAGGAAATAAATATCACTCTGCTGTTGCCCTCTCCACTGCTGGAACACACTCGGTAATTCTTGGGACATAGATTCTGAGAAAGAGAGAGGCATGCAGGAAGTTTATTGTGGAATGACTTTAGAATCAACTCCTTTGCAATGAAGGAAGCAGAACTGGGCAAAGGGAGGTGTTGAACCCTGATAGAGTCACAAGGTCTCAGCTAACCCAGGAGGAGTTCAGATATGTTCCTACCAAGTTTCATGTCATAGGGCAAGTCACCCTTTGTGCCCCTACAGGAGGAGCACTGCTTGAACGTGGCCTACCCACAGGAAGGGAGCATAACTCTGAGCAAAGCAGTTTTTTTTAAGTAAGAAAAGTGCCCTGAGAGAGACTGGCTGAGAATGTCTGATACTAGCACTCCTAGTAGCTGGAAGAACAAGTACTTCAGCCCTGAAAGGGGAAGGGTAATATAGGAGCACAGAATAATGTATGGAACACTTCATAAGCCACATGCAATAAGAAGTCTAAGTGAAGGGGGCCCTTGACTGCCACTCACCTAGATTCGCTTTCTGTAGCACAAACCATGGGATTCATGGGATGGAACACAAAGAACATACCAAGCAAGAATAATTAGTTCAATAAAAATATGGTTTCCTTAAGGTATAAAGTTACAGAGCAGTTTGGAATTTGCCCATAAGGATCATGCTGGAATGGGGAGCTCAAAACATTTTCTGACAGGCCTAGCTTTTGGTTTAGAGGAACTGTTAATATATCTCTGATAAAGCATCAGTCCTGAACTGGAACCTGGAACTCTGTCCTACAAATAGCGTAATCACATTAGAAAGCACCAACTTTACATATGGGTGAGTGGGAGTAGCAAGGGGAGGGCACATCATTTTAACAGAGCACCCTGTACTGTCCATTCAGACTCTGTAACCAGCAGCTGTCAAAAGATCTAAAGAATTTGCTTTCCCTAGTGGGTCCTTGCTCTGTGCTATGGCCTGAATTTCATTACCCAAATTCTTATGTTGGGTACCCTAAGCCCAAATATGAAGGTATTTAGAGACATGTCTTTTAGAGATCTCGTTAATGCTAAATTAGATCATGCAGATAGGTCCTTGATCTATAGGATTAGTGTGCTTATAAGAAGAGAAAGAGAGACCAGAGCAAACCCTCTCTCTTTTCACAGGCACTGAGGAAAGGCCATGTAAGGACATAGAAATAAGGGCAGTATTTTGTAAACTGGGAAGAGAAGTCTCACTAGGAACCAAGTTAGTCAGCACATAGATCTTAGACATCTCAACATCCAGAACTGTGAGAAAAAAAAATGTATATGTATGTATGTATGTAGTTTAATCCACCCTGTCTATGGGGTTTTCATATGAAAGTACAAGCTAACAAATGTACTCTGGTATATATCTGCAAGTTTCTTTGAGAAGGACTAGCATATAGTGACCACTTGTTATTATTGTGGTATTGAAAGCTCTTCCTCCGGATGACCTGGTTTTTTTAATTTTTTTTGCGGTACGCGGGCCTCTCACTGTTGTGGCCTCTCCCGTTGCGGAGCACAGGCTCCGTGCAGGCTCAGCGGCCATGGCTCACGGGCCCAGCCGCTCTGCAGCATGTGGGATCTTCCCGGACCGGGGCACGAACCCATGTCCCCTGCATCGGCAGGCGAACTCTCAACCACTGCGCCACCAGGGAAGCCCGACCTGATATTTTTTTATTGGATGAAATCTGGGAGTGAAAATTAACTCAAAACAAGAGACAAGGTTATTGACTGTGTGTTTTTTTGTTTGTTTTTCTGATCGTGCTTGGCATCAGTTTTTCACTCCCCAAGTCTTTATCTTTGTTGGTTCTATGAGTAAAGCAATACCCTGGTGGCTGCACGTGTATCTCACCTCAAGATTGCCAGGGTCAATGACCATTCTGAAAATGATGTTCACATTGCCTCTGAAGTGTCTGCGGCACCATATGGTTCAGGTAATTCCTGAACCCTTTCATCCCTACTTATACATGTAGCTCTCATTACAAAGCAGTACCTTTGAACTTTGATTTTGGCAGCCACCTATTAAGGTCTCAATGATTTTGCTCTTCTCCAGAGTTCTTTCCATAACATTCTGGGCTATCCTGTGTGTCATGGTCAGCTGGGCATGTATAATACACTGCTACCAATGTGTCCTCTGCTCTCTGAGTTTTGACCTCTTATTCAACAGTCAGCCATGTTGGACCATTATCTTACCTAGTGTAGGTCCTTATGATGGCCACCTCCTACTTCCCAGGACTAGCTCAAGGCTTGGTCCATCCACGTTCCTGAGGGTCAGAGCTCTGGGTGCCCCCCTCAAAAGTGAAGTATATTGAGGACAGGTATAATGAAACTTGGGTCCTGCACGGTCATCTCCATGCCTATTTCCTGTACTTCTGCTGGCAGACATCACCCCATCACCCCCAGCAGCAGACCCCGTGGAACATCACAGTTACATACACTCAAGATTCTTCTCCTTCTCCAAACCCAATTTCATGAAAATACAATGTAAAATTGAAGGAGAAAACCCTTATCTCTTTCATCCTAGTGACAGTAGCTTAGATGGGACCTAGGATTATGTATAGAGAGAATGATAGAGGCCAAGGGCCAAGAAGGGGCTCAGCTTCCTGGGTGCCTTGAGTTCTGCCATCCATCTCTCCCCACTCATTCTTAGTGCTCAGGGTCATTGACCATCCTGGGGCAACTTGGAGATTCAGAGATGATAGGTTTCCCATCCTGCCTTCAACATTTTCTAGCAGGGCATCATCACCCTTTAATTGAACTTTACTACGTTGTACCCTCATTTTAAATTTGAAATGAGGTTTCTGACTTGAATAGTCAATTTTGGAAGAATATTTGCCTTATACACACACATATATATATTTGTATCTTTTACATGGCAGACTCATTATCTCTTACATCTCTTTCTCTACATTTCCTGGGAGAAGTTTATGAAAATGAATATATTTCTCCCCTACTTAGATGCCAACTTACCCTAGTCTTTCTCTTTAAAAATTTCTCATTATTATACACATCTGACCATATTTATCACTCTAACCAATACTTAATAGATCAGTCAAAATAAGAATTGCAGTCCTTTGACAAATATTGCTTTTCCATGGAGAATGTAAGCTTTGTGAGGACTGCATTGGCTTACTGGTCACTAGAGGTCACCTTGAAATGGCCACAGATCCAAAAATGAGCATATGTGAGGATCTGGACCCTCTGTCTTGAGTGTCAAGCCCAGGCAGAGGGACTCCACTAGAACCTGGTGGAGTGGTAATCCACTAATAGATTAGCCAGGACAGTCGTGGGCACTGTCATGACTGCTGAGACTTCAGTGCAGCTACCCCAGCTCGCAGGGCCCTTCCTCTGGGAGCTTTTTTTTTTTTTTTTTTTTTTCTTTTTGGCTACAGGTGGAGACTCTGGTGCCAGAAGCTGACTTGGCCTGGGCTACGGGTTCTTACCCCTGCCTGGCCGTTCAAAGACTCTCCTTCAGGACACAGAAAGGAATCAACTCCAGGGGGCACCAGGGTCCTTGTTCCCCTCTCTTAGCTGATGGGGAAGTCATACTGAAGCTAGAGGCTGGATACCCACTTCCATTGCACCCATTCACCCAGAGGTCTCCAGAGACAACTTGCTGCCTTCAGATTTCATGAAGCATCCGAGGAGTCAGGACTGAAGTGATGCTGCTTTGCCCCAGGCTTAGACCTGGATGATCCATAAGTCAGGGGCACCTCTTCCTCACTCTTTCCCCAGAGACCTGCAGAAGGTGCCAGATGCCACAAGGGGGCACCAGTGAGACCAAAGGGCTGGAGTGTCTATAAGGAGGCACGGCTCCCTCAGGTGCGAGGTCAGGGTTGGGCTTTCCCTGAGCACACAGGTGATCACTGTGTGTGGTTCTGAGCCCTCTCTCCATAGCCCTCAGTGTTACTTACACTCAGCCTCATCACACATAGTTAGAATAAAATAGCTGTCAATTCCCCCAAACAGCTTCTTTCTCTCTCTCTTTTTCCCTGTTAGTCTCCTTTAAAATATAGTTTTTCTCATGTAACTCAAGAATCTGTAATGAACTTCTTTCTGCAAATAAAATACGTCCAAGTTATTTCCAAGGCACATCAAAAACATTCACTGGCTCACGCAGTGACCCATAGTTCTTACTTGCACAGAATTTTCTCCACTGGAAAACCTAATACGTTCAATAAGTTCAAGGAGTTTTCCTTGTAATATACTGACAGTACACCTCCTATTTCTAATTTTCAGCTGAAAAACTTCAATATTTTTACACAGAAAGTGTCTTTAATTCAAAGAATTGTTATATTTTCACTGAAAATATTTTTACACTGAAATATAGCAACAGTTTCTCTTGTATTGATTTTTTCCCTAAGCTCTAAAGCTGAACATAGTGTTTCCACATATATATCTAAGACACAGCCCTCAAAACCTTAAAAACATGATCAAATCCACTTACCCTTCCAGAGTAGTTTATTCCCTAGTCCTCTTCCCAATCTGCAGGGATTCTCAACACTCTCTTCAGTTTCTCAAGGAAAACAAAAACAAAACAAAAAAAGAAAACCCTAGCCATTTGGACACTCTTAAAGCCTGACATTTTCAGTGCTTATTTTTCATTAGAACCATCTGGGACCTTTAGAATTACTGATGCTCAGCCGCATCTTGGATTATATACTAATCTCTGCAAAGGACCCTCATCAGAATATTAAACTGTCTCCAGGAAGTTCTAATCTGCAGCCTGGGTGTGACTCACAGTTACCAGAGTCCCCACCCCCATGGTACAGCGTGAGGTGGGGGAGGACAAAGGAGACCCCTGAAGTCAGGTGCAGCTCATAGCAAAGCTTATGCTCTTCCTCAAGGCAGAGCTCAGCCCAGGTTGCATGTGAGAATCACCCAGGTAGCTTGTCACAAACACAGAGCCCTGGGTCCCAGCCTTGAATAATGAAGTCTGAATCACTGGGGTTGGCCTTTGAAATGCCTTCCAGGTGATCGACTGTAGAATCAGGAGTGGGAAGCTGTGGATCCATGATTTCATTGAGCTTAGAGACCAGTGGGAGAGCTAGACTTGACCTGACCCAGGAGTTGCATGAACCATACCGAGTGTGACTTGAGTTTGAGGACTGAAAAGGGGTGGCACCTATGCGGGGTGTCACCATCTGAGAAGGCCTCTGTGCACAGGGTGACTAACAGACATCCTCAAGTAGTGCAAACCAGCTTGATGAATGGCTTTGGGAGATCACAGTATGGAAGCATCTAACACAGAAGGAGCAAAGACCCCAAAACAAAATTGCACCCACTGTATTCAGGGAATGAGAAGGTAAGTATGGCTGGAGCCTGGATATCGAGAGAAAAATCATCTTGATTTGAAGCCATCAGTTGACAGGGTGTGAAAAATGTCTGCCCTGAAAAGTCATAAAAAGAGGTTTGGTCTGCATACCAAGTACAATGAGGGCAGGGACACTATTAAAATGCTATGGCCATTGTCCGTGGGAGTAACCCTTAATGCCTCACAATTTTAGATCCAATTTGAAAAAACCAATTCATTTCATATATGTTTAGATGCTAGGAATGAGATATTCTAGTGAAGTGGATGCCGTGGGTAAGGGAGGAAAAGGATTCATGAATTGGTCTTTATGAGGAGCTGCAGTTGTCCCCCAAATATGATCTGTACGGAGTATCCTCAGGACCTGGATGGGAGCCCTGAACCCTGGTATCCCTGATACCACCCCTCCATGTTATCTCCATGCCCATTTTCTGCCTTCTCCAAGCAGACCCCACACACGCAGTCCCCTCCTCTGACTTGGATACAGATCTTGAACTTAAAATTTGAATCTGATTCTCAAATCCACTTGAGAGACAAGGGATTTCATGACTTTCTCTGCCTCAAACCCAATGGAATAAAAATAAAATGTGAAATGAACTGGAGGATCCCCTAGTTCTGCCGTGTGGTCAGGGCTTGGATGGGACCCCAAAATGTAGAGAGACAAAGGAGCAGGGAGGGAGCTCAGCTTCCTGGAGACTTGGGACCTGTCATCACTCTCACTCTCCTCTCCCCAACATTCTTGCTGCTTGAGGGTCATTAAGCATCAGGGAAAACTTTTAGATAAGGAATCAATGGGGTGGAATCCTTCCATCAGCATTCTCTGGCTGGGTGAGCAGAATCCTGTTAGTTAATGTTTCTGGACCTCAGTTGCCTCTTGTGAGGTTGCAGCTGATGCTTCTTACTTTAGCACTCACTTTTTGGATAATCTGAATATATGATTTATATTGGGTCTCTTAAACCTGTGTATCACAGATCTTTAAAAAGGGTATGAATGAGTTTATCTACAAAACAGAGAGTTACAGATGTAGAAAACAAACTTATGGTTACCAGGGGGTAAAGGGGGTTGAAGGATAAATTGGGAGATTGGGTTTGACATATACATTCTTCTATATATAAAATAGATAACAAGGACCTCCTGTATAGCACAGGGAACTCTACTCAATACTCTGTAATGACCTATATGGGAAAATAATCTAAAAAAGGATGGAGATATATATATATATACACATATTATCTGATGCACTTTGCTGTACACCTGAAACTAACACAACATTGTAAATCAACTATACTCTAATAAAAATTTTTTTAAAAACCTGTGTCTCCACAATTCCTGGGTCAAATTTATAAACATTATTTTACTTTTGTGTAAGTCCAAATTTCACAAATCTTTCCCTTGAACAACTTTTATTGTCATTTACACACATGTAACCTTATTAATTCACTTTTTTAACAATGACTAAAATAAGGCACAATAACTAGTACTGCAGGTCCTTCACAATATTGCTTTCCCATGGAGACAATAGGCTTGCTGAGAGCTCAGCTGGCTGATGGATCACTAGAGGAGCCCCATTATCTTGCCCCTGGGTAGAGTAGAACATTTGTGGCTGAGGGTGGGATTGGTTCAGAATCACTACTTGTATATCAACTCACAAGCAGAGGGACACAGCCAGGACCCATTGACATGGGCAATCCACCAACACATCAGTCACCAACAGGTGTGGACATAGGCACATCTTCCTGGGACTGTAGCACCACCATCCCTTGACGGGGGGCCCTTCCCCAGGGCAATCTCTTCTGTCCAGGAAGACCCTGTAAGGAGATTTGGTGTGAACATCAAGGACTGTATGAGCAAGGTTGCCCCTGAGGATTCTATTGCTGTTGTCCATGGGAAAGACCCTTAAAGCCAGAATTATTTTAATTCCAGAGTAAAGAAAACCTAGCTAATTCCACAGTTTTATAGAGGCTGGGGTTCAGCACTTTCTTTTTGACTGGAGCTCTTTGTGAAGTTAAAGAATTCAAGAATCAGGGGTGTGCATTTGTAGAGATGAGACAGCTTATTTTGCAGGTGGGGTACAGGGCCTAGAATCCTTTAGAATCACTGCTCTAGTTGAGATCAAACACATCATCTCCAAATTATCCAATCTTACACTAGTTTAGGTACAGCTGAAGGGATTTGGCAGATGTAATCAGTGAGTCAAAAGGATAATGTACTGGATTAACCTGACTCAATCACTTGTAAGATTTAAGTCCCCTCCCTACCCCCTCCTTTCAGGGGAAGATACAAGGACTCAAAGAAAGCATAGGATGTATACAAAATCACAGAGCAAGTTGGAGTTCTGAGGCTCAGTACTTTCATTGAGAACCAGAGCCTTCATACCCAGTGCCCACTGTGGGTGGTGGTCAGTTCCTGGGCATTGGGACCAGTTTCTGCCCTTAGGAGCTCCAGGTCCTGAGACTGTAACTGAGCAGGGCCCTATGGGTCCTTCCCAGGACAGAAACGCCCCCATGTTCTCCACCTGCCTCTTATTATCTATAGAAAAACTTTATCCTCCTAGGCCTTCCTCAAGTTCCAAAGAATAAATTTAATCAGAAGTGAGAGAATGCAGAAAGGAAAACAGTCAATAAGCCAAAATAATGGTTTAGCCATTAAACAAAGTCGAGGACTTTTAGTTCCACCTCAAGGGCTATAGATAATTTCTAAGTCATGTTCTTTAAGCTGTTTTGCAGATGCTGAAACCCGCAACAGGTGGAAGAAGTTACCTGCAATATTTTTATATATATATATATATATATATATATTTAGGTGACATGAAAAGAATCAAGGATGACACTGGAGCCACTACACATTAAGTTTGAGCTGATTTAAGATGATACCACTCGCTGTATATGCCCCTCCCCTGTCTTGTCATAATATAAACTCCGTAAATCTGAATCATTGGGTAGATTTGTGGATGATTCTTAGATAGTTTTGAAGATTCAAAATTAATTCTGAGTGAGGTCCATAGTAGCCTAGACTACATCTGAGATTCTGAGGCAAAAAATTCTAAGCATTGTGTTGCCAACCTTCTTGGTGACAATCTAAGCACCTTCCTTCTCTCCCATCATCAGTTGTCCCATCTATAAATCCCCCTCACATTCTCCCTCTGTGTCCCTCCTTTAGCATAAACAATTCTCTTTGAAAAATGTTCTCTTATAAAAAGAAAAGCTCTGTTCTCCCCCTCTCCTCCCCTCCCTAAACCCTTCTTTCAAATTAAGTCCTTCATAAAGTGTCCCACATGCATCTCTAGAATTTGTGGCCACCCTCACCAGCTGAGGCCTGGGCTCTTCCCCTAACCCTCCACTGAAACCACCCTCTACATGACACACATAGTCCTTGAGCCAAACCCAAAGGGCTTCCCTAACCCTTAGCTCTAACTCACAGAGGGGAGGGTGGTTCATTTGTAGGAATGTCACAAACTCTCACTTTGCCTTTGAGGACACTGGAGCCTAGAGATCCTTGGAATCAATAATGGAGTTAACCCAGTATTAATCTCTAGTTAATCCTATCCCAGTTATCCAATCAAACTGTATTGTAGGTGCTGCATTAAAGGGATTTTGCGGTTGTAATAAAAGTACTAAATTGGTTTATCTTTGGTTAATCCAAAGAGAGTATACTGGGTGTGTCTGATTCAATCACACCCAAGGTATTTAATAGCTGCTAGACCTCCCAAGAGCTTCAGAGACTACCAGAAGCAGAGAGGACCAGACACATTTCAGGAGACCACCTAATCTCCTGAATTCCAGCAAAGCAGAGTAAGTGCCAGCTCTCTTCAGCTCCTGGATTAGGCCCTGAGGCTGCAGAGAAAACTCAGAATAAAAATGGAGGTAAGTTGGAGGAAACCTGATTCCTGTGTGTTTGTGGGAATATGGTTGGGTTATTTGTCTTTCATTTTATTTCATAAGTACTTTTGCAGTCATTAAAAGTACACCCACAACCTTCTCTGTTCTTTGCAAATATTCATTCATTTAATCCTCATAGAAAGCCTGATGGAAGGTGTTATGACTATACTCATCTCACAGAGAAGGCACCAAGGCACCGCATGGCAGCTACCCTGAACAGGGACCCACAGTTGTAACTTCAAAGCTAGGAATGAGAAGCCGGCACTGTGGTTCTTGGGTTCATGACCTTCACAGATGTTCTGAGCTGCCACTCCCGTGCTTGATGGATGTTTCTCACAAATTTATGGTTTTAATGGGATTATGTGTCTACTTTGATATTTCATTTAGGTTGAGTATTTCTCATCTCTAGAAGTTCCATATAGGCTGCTTATATCTTCCTATTATCTCCTTATGCTACTGCTTCTCCACACTTGATCACAGGGAGTCCGTTTCTAATGGCTGCTTTAAAGCCTTTCTCTACTAATTCTGCCACCTGTGTCACTTCTGAGTCTATGAATCATGTTTCTGCTAGCGACGAATTGTATTCCTGTTTTGTTGCATTCCAGGTGATTCTAAGTGGGAGATCCACATTGTGCATTTTGGAGTGCTAGATATTCTGTGTTCCTTGAACTAATGTTGGACTTTGTTCTGGTGCAGAGAAGGTACTTCAAAACAGTTTGAGCCTTTTGAGGATTGCTTTGAATCTTTGTTAGTTGGGACCAGGACAGGCTTCTGTCTGGATCATTTGGCCACACTACTGAGGCAATACCCTTTCTCAGCAGTCTGTGTCTGAAAACCTTGGATTAGGGTTTTTGGTTTCACTCTGGCTGCTGGGAGCAAAGATTCTTCTTGGTCTGAGTGACCCCAGCAATTTCCCAACCTGCTCTTTTCCAGTGGCTCTTACTCAGTCCAGGCAGTTCCTGCCCACACAGGGCTCATATGTCCTTAGACAGGGGACCTCCCTGTAATCTTCAGAGTTCCCTTCATCTCTCTGTCCCTGTCTGTCTGTCTGTCTGTCACCTGTGCAGCTTCCTTGTCCTGTACTTGCCATTGTGATACAGGATATCCAGGAGCATTCACTCCTCCAAGATCTCAGCCTGGACTCCCAGGCCCTGTTTGGATCCCTCTCCTTGCTCTAAGGTCTGGACACCCTGAGGCACTCTGTGTGGCCCTTGTGGATCCCCTTCACTTGTTTTTTTTCTTTCAAACCACTGTCCTGTGTTCCTGTTGTCCTGTGTCTGAAAACCTTTGGTTCAATAGTTCCTCTGGCTTTCTCCTGGTTCAGTGCCAGGGTGCATAAAGAAAGAAATCTGCTTTGTTTTGAAATAACTCATTTGTTAATAGTTTGCAACTAATATTCTCTGTTATTGCAGAATGTTTTCTAGATCTGTTCTTAAGATTGATTTTTATTTTCATTGCTGTGATTGGATAATTATTTAAGCAATCACAAGTAAGTTTTTAAGAGATTACCTACTGTGTCAACAGTCATCTTTTATTTTATTTTTCATTAGAAAGTGACATTTCAGGCTGAAATTACTAGACACCTCCAGGAAGTAGAGAAGGTCAAAGAAACCCAGGGAGAAGAACTGCCCTCAGGTAAGATGTTCTCAGTCATGTTTAATTAGAGAAAACTTTCTATCTCACCTCCTTCAGCTTCCCAGTATGAACTGCTCATCTCAGGCCCCAGGGAGGACAGGGCTTCCTCAGAGTCCTGAGACCTCTCTGTCCCCACCCCCAGCCCTGGTGACCAGAGGCAGTGAAAGGCCCCATTGGGGGGTGGGAAGTGAACCCCTCTTCAGGAGGCCCTCCCAGGAAGTAAATGAACCATCAAAGCCCTGTCAATATTCTCTGAAATTAACTTATGCACCTGGAATAACATCAGGCTCGCAGATGCTTTCCTGACCTGTTCCAGTGACTATGGCTTGGCCTTAGGACTCAGGTTGATGATGAATCCCTCAACATCGCATGTTAAATTTTGTCACCTCCCACTAACTGGATAGAGTCACGTTTGGACCTATCAGTGTAGAGGGAGGGTCTCTGAGAAACCCTCAAGTGTGCATGTGAGATATGCCAGAGCATATCTACATCCCTCTCTCCTTTCCAGCCCAGTGTGTTAAACCTTGGAGCAACCACGAGATCAGGAGTTTCCTACAAGAATGGGAACTCCTTGAAGGTGAAGAGTTAAAGAAGAATTATCACGTAGCATCAAGAATAATTGCCAGGCATCTCAAGCAAAGGGGCATAAATAAGAGCAGGAGAAAATGTCTCCAGATGCTAATAAACATGCAGGACTTATATTGGACCGTTCATGAAGCCAACCAGAGACCAAGGAGTGAACCCTTGCCATGTCCTTATGGAGAGGCCCTTCACAGGATCCTAGAACACAGAGGGGAGAACAAGGACTTCTCAGGTTTGTCTTTTATATTCATCTTCATGGTTATTTAGTAAGTGGCATCAGCTGGCCCAGACATTGCACTGTCTCCTGAGAAGGGCAGCATGATGGGACTGGTCCCTGCCCACAGGTTACCCCCTTCACACAGCACAAAGAACTTGATGTTCTGAGCATCCACCTGCTCCTCTCTATTTCTCCTCTTTGTCACCAAAACAATGAGGGACTTTACTCATGGCCTGGTTTAGAATAGACATGGCCCCCTGGGCCAGACTAAGTAATAGGCATAGATTCAGGAGGAGGGTAGGTGATGTCCTCATGATGTCATCTCTCTCTCTCATGTCCTCCCTGTGCAAAAGTGGCTGATGTCCCACCACCTGAGTACCAGCCCCCTGCGTGTGCCATCCCTGATTGCTTTGAGGAGCTGCTGTGGGCTCCCCCACATATGATCTACATAGAGGATCCTCAGGTACCCAGATGGGAGCCCTGGAACATGAACCTTCCACAGTCAAGTCTGTGCCTGTTTCCTGCATTTCTCTCCCTACACCCTGGCCCCCAGCAACAGTGGTCAACTCTCTCTGACAATGAGTCAGAGTGAGAACTTACAGCTGGAACCTGAATCCCAGTTTGATTCGAAGGACAGACAATGGACTAGCACAATTCTATACACTCATGACTTCTTTTTTCCTAGCCCAATGTAATGAGGGAAAAAAATGTGAAAATAAATGACTGTGACCCTCATCCCTTTCTGCCTTGTGCTGGATGCTTGGATGGGACCCAGGATTATAGAGAGTCCAAGGGGCAGGGAGGTGCTCACTTTCCAGGTGACTTGGGACCTGTTAACCTTTCTCTCTACTCTCTGCATCATGCTTCCTGCATGGAGGATCCTTTAACATCAGAGACAACTTAGACATTCAGAGATAATTGTGCCCAATCCTGCCTTCATCATTTCTTAACTGTGTGATAACAGAACTTGTTTAATGTTTCTGAGCCTAAAATTCTTCCCATTAGAATGGAACCTGGTGTTTCTTATGTCAGAAGATAGTTTTAGTATATTAACACACACATGACAAAATCACTTGATGTTCCTTTTTTTTTAATAAAGGAAACTTTTTATTTTGAGATCACTGTAATTTCACATGTTGTTGTGACAGATAATACAGAGAGGTCTCAGAGAGATCCCTTGTGTCCTTTACTCAGGTTTCCCTCATGGTAGCATCTCAGAAAACTAAAGTATAATAACATAACTAGTATATTGACCAGATTCAGCCAAAATACTGAATCACCACAAGAGTCCTCATTTTGCCCTTTTATGGTCACACACATGACCCTCCCACACTCACTCCTTAATTAACTCCTGGCAACCACTAAGGTGTGCTCCATTTCTATCTATCTATTTATCATCTATATATCATTTCAAGAATTTATATAAGTGGAATCATAGAGTATGTAACCTTTGGGGATTGGATTTTTTCACTCATGATAATCTCAGGATTCATTGAGATTTCTACTGCTGAGTAGTATTCCACTAGATGGATGGATATTGTACCACAGTTTAACCATTCACCCATTGAAGGTCATCTGGATTGTTTCTAGTTTGGAGCTATTTTAAGTAAAGATGTTTTAAACATGCAGGTACAGACTTTGTAACCACAAGTCTGTGTGGGATAAATGGGGTGCAACATCGATATGCATGATAATCACATGCTTAATTTTTTAAAGAAACTGACCATCCAGTTTTCAGATAACCATATCATTTTATGCTCCCACCAGCAATGTATGAATGATTTTGTTTGTTTCCTCACCATTATGTGGTGTCACAATTTATATTTTAGCAGTTCTGACAGTCCTTTAGTGAGTGGCATCAGCAGACCCAGCCCATCATAGTGTACTCTGAGCAGAGCTTAGAATGAAGGGTTTGGCCTCTGCTCATAGGTTTCCCTGCATGTCATCCCAAAGTGGTGATATCTCATTGTGGTCTCAATTTGCAGTCCCTATTGACTAACGACATTGAACATCATTTCATGTGCTTATTTGTCATCTGTATATCCTCTTCAGTGATAGGTCTCTTCATGTTTTTGGTCCATTTTCTAATTGAATTGTTTTCACTCCTATGAATTGAGAGTTATTTATTCTAGTCTACTATGAGATGTGCCTTGTGCAAATATTTTCTCCTTTGTGACTTTTTTTTTTTTCTCTGTGAAAGCTTATATGGAGAGGATGAAAAGTTTTAAATTTTGATTAGGTCAAATTTATCAGTTTTCTAATGAGTGATGCTTTTGGTGTCAAACATAAGAACACTTTTCCTAGACCAAGGATTTTCTCCTATATTTTTCAAAAAGTTTTACAGTTTTATATTTAAGTCCATGATACATTTGAGTTAAATTTTCATTAAGGTGTGAGGTTAGGTCAAGTTCATTTTTGTGTGTGTTGCTATAGATGTCAGTTCCTCCAGCACCATTTTTGAAGAGATTGTCATTTCTCTTTCACTTTTGTCAAAAATTAGGTGGGCATATTTATGTGAGTCTATTAAAGGGTTCTCTATATTGTTCCAATGATATACATGTCTATCACTCTGTCAATACCACACAGTCTTGATTACTTAGCTGTATAATGAGTTATGAAATCCTGTAAATTGATGCTTTCCACTTTAATCTTTGATTTTCAAATATTGAACCAGTGTTACATCCCTGAAATACACCACTTATTCATCATACAATTCTTTTTACATATCGCTGATTTTAATTTAACAATATTTTGTTAGTGATTTCTGCATTAATATTCAAGAGGGATGCTGTTTTGGAGTTTTCTTTTGTTGTACTGTCTTTGTCTGATTTGGGGATCAAGGTATACTAGTTATATAAAATGAATTGGCAAGTGTTCCCTCCTGTTTTATTTTCTAGAAGATATTGTGTAGAATTGATATTAAGTCTTTAAATGCTTGATAGAATTCTCCAATGAAACCATCTGAGCCTGGGGATTGATTGATTGATTGATTGATTGATTTCTTTCATCTTTTGAAATTTTAAAATAGTTTTTTTCAGTTTCTTTAATAGTATAGGGGTATTTACATTATCTATTTCATATTAGGTGATTTGTGGTAGTCTGTGTGTTTTTTAGGAATTGGTCTATTTCCTCTAAGTTTTCAAGTTTTATGTGTATACAATCATTCACAGTTTTCCATTGTTTCCTTTTTGCTATCTACAGGACCTGTAGTCATGTCCCTTCTTTCATTCCTGCTATTGATAATTTGTCTTGTCCCTTTTTTCTTAGTCTTTCTCAAGGTTTGTCTACTTGATCATTTCAAAGAATCAGTTATTTGTTTCATTGACTTTTCTCTATTCTGTTTACAATTTTATTTCTGCTCCTATTATTATTCCCTTCCTTCTGCTTCTTTTGTGTTTAGTTTGCTATTCTTATTCTAGATTCTTGACGTGCTAGATTAGATTATTATTTAAAGACTTTTCCTTTTTTCTAATGAATGAACTTAGCACCATAAATTTTATTTTCACCACTGCTTTCACTGTGTCCCATGAATTTTAATGTGTTGTATTTTTTTATTTCAATTTTTTTAAAATTTCTCTTTAGACTTGTTTTTTGACCCATGGGTTATTTAGAAATGTGTTATTGAGTTTCTAAGAGCTGGAGATATTTATGTTGTCATTGTGTTATTGATTTTATAGTTTGATTCCATTAAGACCAGAGAACATACTCCATATGATTCAATTTTTAAAATTTGTTGAGGCTTGTTTTATGGCCCAGGAGAGGGTCTGTCTTGCTATATGTTCTGTGGGCACTTGAAAAAAAAGTATATCCTGATGCTGAATGAAATATTTTATAAATGTTGATAAAGATCCTGTTGTTTGATAAGGTTGTTGAGTTCTATTTCCTTGCAGATTTTCTGCCTAGTTATTCTGCGTTCTAATTATTAAGAGGGATGTCAAAATGTTCATCTACATTTGTGATTTGTCTGTTTCTCCTTTCAGTTTCTACAAGTGTTTTGCTTCCCATATTTTACAGTTCTGTGCCCTGGTATATACACATTTAGGATTGCTATGCCTTCTTGTTGGATTAACTTTTTTCTTTATGTAATTTCCCTGTGTCTCAAAATATTTTCTTGTTCTTAAGCCTACCTTATCTGATATTAGTCTCTCCACACTTGCTTTCTTGGATTAATGTTTGCATCTTTTTCCACCCTTTTACTTTCAATCTACTTATATTATTATGTTTGAAGTGAGTTTTTAGTAGACAGCATATATATGGATCATGTTTTTAAATCCACTCTGTCAAACTATCTTTAATTGGTTTGTTTAGACCATTTACATTTAATGTAATTATTGTTAGGACTAAAGTCTGCCATCTTAGTTTTCATGTGTTTGTTCTCTCTATTTTTGTTTCTGGTTTCTTTTTACTACCTTCCTGTGGGCTACTTGAACATATTTTTAGAATGCCATTTCCATTTATTTATAGTTTTTGAGTGTATTTCTCTCTTTATCTTTTTAGTTGCACTAGTATTACATAATATACACAATTTTTCATCGTCTACTGGTGTCACTTTACTTGTTTGAGTGAGGTTTAAAACTTCTCATTTTATGTCCATTTACCCTCTCCTACTTGTAATATAATTATCTTAAAATGTTTTCTTTGCATATATTAGGATCATGTCAGACAGTGTTATAATTTTCACTTCAATCATAATTTTAGAAAACTCAAACCAGAAGAAAGCCTATTGTATTTATCCTCATTTCATTCTCATGAAAGTAAATGTATAGGTTCTCATTCTGTCTTTGTTGGCATAAGTGGGAATGCAGACATGGTTTTTACCTGTATTTGGAGGACTGGAACAGCCATTGTATAAAAATTTTTCTATCTGGAAATACTGCCCCTTCCTTAGTCTTTTGACTAAAATAAAAAGACTTTGTTTAGACTATTTTGACTAAAATAAAAAGACTTTGTTGGGGATTTTCTTTGGTGTTCATCCATTAGTATTTCTGGGTTGCCAACTTCTTTAGCTCCAACACTGGGATATATGAGGCAAAAAGAAAACCCATAGGGAAGACAATTGTAGCTGTATGATAGGAGAAGTCTTAGGAGAGTCTGGTGTCATTGAAAACAAAGCTTATAATAGCATAGTAGCCTTACAAGTGGGGAAGGTGCACTAGGAGAATTCAGTCCTACTCAGCTGATTCTTTCTGAATGTTGTGTGTGTTTCTGTATGCAAACAGATATCTATACATCCACACATATTTACATAAATGATAGATATGTCATAAATTCATATTACTATTCCCAATTCAAATTTAGAGCTACAAGGTATCTATATCATGCCTGCATCTCTCTTTTTTTCCCCTAGTGGCTCTATTCCTGGAATTCATAAGGTCCAGATGCTTTAATGCCTTCAATTATTTCTGTGGACCCTGACTTCCTTACCATTGGAGTCAGCAAAGCTCCTCTCAATTTCACCTCTTCCCAAATTGTTCTGTGACTTTCCAGTGACCACCTTGTGGCTGTTTTGGGGTCACCTCTTCCTTTTTTCTAAAATTCCCCAGACAATCCATTGTTTCCCTCTAGTTTCTCCTTCATAGGCCATGATATAATGCAGGTATTGTGACTGTTAGTGATTTGTCCTCATCTACTTGTAGTTTGGGGCTTGTGTGTTGCCTTGTCATCTAGTTTTATTGTAAATGGTGGCCATGCCTGGTAGGTTTTACTTTCTGGTTGCTCTGGCTCTTTTTATGTGACCCTGCTGCCATCTTCCCTGGATCCTCTTCCATATAGTGTTCATTTGCATTAATATTATCATCAGCTTCTTTTGTATGTTGGAGGACCATTTTTTCTTGTCATCTTTCTGATCAAATCTTTGCCCATTTTTCTATTAGGTTGTTAGCCTTTTTTCTTCTTAACTTTAAAAACTACTCCAATATTTGGAAGATCAGCCATTTTTGAAAAATGAATTGAAAATATTTTTTCTCAGTCTATTTTTTGAGTTTTGACTTTACTTATGGGTAGTTTTTGCTATTCCTAAATAAATTATCTTTATGCAGTTGAGATTATCAGTGTTTCTGTCTGAGCTTTTAAAGTATTTCACTATTTATTTTAAACAAGAATGACCACAACACCTGTCACACCTAACAGAAATTGAGAGTATGTCCTTCTTTTGTTCAAATATCAAGTCAATGATCAAATTTTCCTCTGTCTCATAAACAGGTTTCATTTTGTTTTTACATCTTGCCTGTGTGAACCAGAATCCAAAAAATGTTCATATGCTGTAGTTGCCATATCCCTTAACCTTCTTTTAACCTATAGGATTCCCTTCAGTAATGGACACAGAAATACTAATGCATAATATAAAATCACAGTTATGATTAAATCAGTAGGAAAAGGTCAGAGTGGGATAGACTGAAGAATATGTTTAGAATAAACTCACTATTGAAAAATGTGAGTAGGAGAGCTGTGACCAAAAACATCAGTACCATTTTCAGTTGTTATAGAGGCTATCGACCAACTTACATATACTGCATACCAGCTGTGAATGAGCCGCTGAACCCAGAATGATGAGAGAACAAAAGACATCTAAGCCCTGGTTCCTGCTAAGACCCTAAAAATCCAGTAGAGTAGATGACATTAAACATTGAAAAGTTCTACAATACTTCAAGAATTAAATGTTTTAAGACCAGGTTAAAAATGTTTAAAATTAAACATTTTAAACATGAATGTCCATAGATCACTGGATCATCTGTCATTTTAGATCATACTTTAGTTTTATCTGGATGTAGACACTATAAGTTCTTTGGAAACAAGAAAATCTAGCCTAAATTCTAATCAGGTAGTCATACCACCTGAGCAAAATAAGTGGTCCATTCACTTGACCTGCATACCACAGTAACTTCTATTCAATAAGTACTCTTGGAACAACCTCCCCATGACTTGCACTGTGCTAGATGATGAGAATGTAAGAACAGGGCTTGTAATATATTTCTTTCCTTACTCCTGTAAATTGTAATTAGACCAGTAGCCAAGATTTATAAGATAAAACTAGAGACACTGAGTTCTGAGAATTGTCAGAGAAAATAATTAGTCCCTGCTGTATACTGACCACCTAGCACAGTGCCTGGCACACAGTAGGGGCTCAGTAAGCACATTGGATGAATAGATGAGTATATATGTGGGTCTGTGGCAGGGACCTGAACCTTCAAATCCCACTATTTGTATGCAACCCTAGCCTTTGCTTTCTTTGCTTAAATCTCAAAGCACTCTGAAAATATTTTGCAAAAGAATTTGTGTACTATAGACAACTTTAATGCCATTTGAAGTAGTATTGATTCCCTATACCTAGCTGTTATACTTTTTCTCTGGGAAATTTTTAAAATTTTGATTACTCTTTCACAATAATCAGGAAAAGTTGAGATAAGTTACTGGTGGAAACTGTAACAGACTTGCAGGCAATGGTCTGAATGTGGCATGTTGATTAATTTTGTTTGGGCTGTTTTTGTTTGTTTTTTGGTTTGGTGGTGTTGTTATTTTTAAATATCAGATATTAATTTTAGATAATTGTTGTCTTTTGAGTTTTGTGTGCTACTGTGTCCTAATCTTCAATTCAAGTTTATAAAAATATTCTTCTTCAAGGTTTTCTACATTGTCATGTTTTCATTTTTCTTTCATTTAATTATATATAATGAAATATATGTATATATTATGTGCATTATGTGTATATATGTAAAATATAGTCATATAATCAGCTTTGGTCAGTTTAGAATTCTAGAATTAAGTTAAAAGTAGTCTATACTTTTTCCCAAATGGATAATCAGGTACAAGAAAGTATTTTTATAAAAGACAGCAATAACATTAGAGTGTTTTTATGCTGAGAAGCAGAAAGTAAATGTAAAGAAGGTAAAAATATTGGAGATGGCATTTACTGTAAGTGCAAAAGGAAGACAAATATTTTGTGCTATTTTTTTATTGTGAAATTTTCCCTACATACACAAAAATAGGTTGTATATCAATAAACTTCAATTACCTAGTTTCAACAATTATATTGGAGGTTTTTAAGAAGGGCAGTGAGAACATGTAATCTATGTTTTAAAACATCCTTTGTGCTGCTGTGTAGAAAATAGACTGTTTAAAAGTGTCAGCAGGCAAACCAGTTATGAGAACCCTGTGGTGTCTATGGGAGGGATAACAGTGAGGTAGATTGGATAACTAGCCATGGGAAGACTCCCTGCAGGACATGCTGATGGAGTGGATGAGGGATGTGAAAGAAGAGGGTGACTCTGTGAGCATGCAGGTAGAGAGTGGTGCCATTGCCGATGTAGGGAGACTGAGGTTCAACACGCATATATCAGTTCCATGAGTCTCCTGGAAAATGTGTGCACTCACTCTGACATAATTGATCTGAAGTCTCCCAAAGAGGGGGAACCAAGTATTTTTGGTATGAGCTCCATGTAGTTGTAAAAAGGAATGAAGATGATCTTTGTAAATTTCAGTATGATGTCTAGAATATGTTATTAAGTGCAGAACAGTGTGTGAGCAATTCTATCAAAGAAAGAAGGGGACAGAAAAAATATGTATTCCTTTATAAAGGAAAAAAATAAAAACAATATCCATAAGGTGAGGGAAGGAAAAGGATGGAGGGGACAGGAATAGAATCCAGATTTCTCTAAAGGTCATTTTTATTTATTTTTTTACAGTTTTGACAATAAAATTACAAAAAAAGTTATGTAATTATGAAACAAACAAGTAAAAATGAAAGAAATTTTTAAAACTTATTTTATTCCTTATTCTTTGTCTTTCTTTCTTTTTGAAAACTTAGAAGTTCTGAGAGATCTTCAAAGCAAGTTTGACTTTTGTAACTGCTAGATTGGAAAGTATAGTAAATTATTTTAGGAAGGTTTTCAACATAGGTTAAAATACAGGTGATTAACCAGGAAAGAATCACATTCTGTGAACATAATGTTTAATTAATGTTTTGCTAATAATAATTATTAATAATTATTCATTAATAATATTATTAAACTAATTTAAATATTATCAATACATATGGATAAATAATTATTAATAATATTAATAATTAATATATACTATCATTAATGAATATTATTGATGATGTTTATTAACAATAAATATCATTAATAAATATTATTAATGGATATTAATGATCATTGATAAATATTATTTATTTATTAATAATTAATGATATTGTTAAAATAATTAAAATATTGTCAATACTAAATATTAATAAATAGATAATATATTTAATAAATATTATTAATAAATATTTTGCTAATACTAATTATTAATAATTATTACTCTGTAAAATTAACTGTAAGAATACCAACAATAAATCAAACCATTATACAGGTTTCAGAGGGAAGGGATCCAGAGAACCTCATTAGATAGATGGAGAGGTCAAATAGAGTAAGAGTAGCTACTAGAAAGAGTCAATGAAGTAGTGAGAAAGAACAAAAACGTAGCATTTCAACAAAACTCTGTAAACCTTCATTTTCTTTATGAAGACAGTAAAAACTATCTCATTGGGTTGTTGTGAGGTTTGAATGCAATAATATATTTAAAACTCTCAGCACATGCCTGGCAAACAATGGATCAATGAATAATTGTAGCTGATATTATTAAGGATGGCCTGTGAACTCAGGGAATTAATAAACTTTATGTTGTACACCAGGAATCACCAAATTTTTCTATAAAGGACGAGATTGTAAATATTTTAGGCTTTTCAGGCAATACAATCTATGTTGTAGCTACTTGATTTTGCCCTTGTAGGGGAAAGCACATGCCAACAATAATAAGTAAATGAGTGCTGCTGTGTACAAGTTTATTCACAAAAGCAGGTGGGATTTGGCCCACAGGACATAGTTTGTAAACCCCTGGTCTACATTCATAATTGAAGGAGATGCTAAATTTCAATTAGAAGTTAACGCAGACAAAGCTGTCATTTTTTCCTACAGTAGTCACAGATTCCCTGAATTTTATTTCTTAACGAAGTGTTCTTTAAAAGGACAAAATTACTGAAACAATATAATGATTTTTATTTTATAATATCAAGCAGTTTTCATTGGGGGGGGTAGAGAATTTGTGAGTAGATGTTTTATTTAAGAAGTCCTTCCCTGCCCCAAGGTCTAAGAAATATTTGCCTACTTTTTCTGCTAACAGTATTAACATTTTGTTTTTTACATTTACATTTTTATCTCAGTGGAGTTTTTTTTTTAAATGATCTAACTTAGGGATACAGTTACTTCTCTCTTTTCACGTTGAGGTATAATTGATATTTAACATTATATTAATTTCAGATGTAAACATAATTTGATATTTATATACATTGAAAAATTATCACCACACTAAGTGTAGTTGTAAGTCACCATATATAGTTAAAATTTTACTTTCTTATGATGAAAACTTTTAAGATCTACTCTCTTAGCAACCTTCAAATATATATTACAGTATTATTAACTATAGACACGATGCTGTACATTATATTCCCATGAATTTCTTTTTTTTTTTTTTTTTTTTTTTTGCGGTACGCGGGCCTCTCACTGTTGTGGCCTGTCCCGTTGCGGAGCACAGGCAGGGACACACAGGCTCAGTGACCATGGCTCACGGGCCTAGCTGTTCTGCAGCACGTGGGATCCTCCCGGACTGGGGCACGAACCTGTGTCCCCTGCATCGGCAGGTGGACTCTCAACCACTGTGCCACCAGGGAAGCCTCCCCATGAATTTCTTATTTCATAACTGAAAACTTGTACCTTTTGCTCCCCTTCACCCAATTCACCGACTCCCCACACCCCACCTCTGGTAACTATCAATCTCTTCTTTGTATATATGGACAGGAACAGAGCCCCGCCAATCAGTAGGCAGTCTGCCTAAAGTTGTACTAAGCTCACAGACACCCCAAAACACACCATCTGAAGCAGTCCTACCAGTCACGGGGGAAAGATTCAACTCCACCTAACAGAGCACAGGCACCAGGACCTCCCACTAGGAAGATGGCACAAGCCCCTAGATCAACCTCACCCAGCAGTGGGCAGTCAAAAGAAACAAGAGGAACTATGACCCTGCAACCTACAGAAAGAAGACCATAAACACAGTGTGTTGGACAAATGAAATGACAGAGAAATATGTTGCAGAAAAAGGAGCAAGGTAAAAACCCCGCAAGACCAAATAAAAGAAGAGGAAATAGGCAAGCTTCGGTAAAAGAATTCAGAGTAATGATAATAAAGATGATTCGACATCTAGGAAATAGAATGGAGAAAATACAAGAAACTTTTAAAAATGACCTAGATGAATTAAAGAACAAACAATCAGTGGTGAACAACAAAATAACTGAAACGAAAAATACACCAGAAGTTATCAAAAGTAGAATAACTGAGGCATAAGAATGAATAAGTAAGCTGGAAGATAGAATGGTAGAAACAACTGCTGAGGAACATAATAAAGAAAAAAGAATGAAAAGAATTGAGGAGAGACTCAGAGACCTCTGGGACAACATGAAATGTACCAACATTCAAATTATAGGGTTCCCAAAGAAGAAGATAAAAGGAAAGGGCCTGAGAACACATTTGAAGAAATTATAGTCAAAAACTTCCCTAATATGGGAAAAGAAATAGCCAATCAAGTCCAGGAAATGCAGAGAGTTCCATACAGGATAAACCCAAGGAGAAACACTCCCAGACACATATTAATCAAACTAACAAGAATGAAGTACAAAGAAAAAATATGAAAAGCAGCAATGGAAAAACAACAAATAATCTACAAGGGAATTCTCATAAGGTTATCAGCTGATTTTTTAGCAGACACTTTGCAGGCCAGAAGGGAATGGCAGGACATATTTAAAGTGATGAAAGGGAAAAACCTACAGCCAAGATTACACTACCCAGTGAAGAACTCATTCAGAATTTACAAAGAAATAAAAAGCTTTACAGACAAGCAAAAGCTAAGAGAATTCAGCACCACCACACCAGCATTACAACAAATGCAAAAGGAACTTCTCTAGGCAGGACAAAAACAGAAGAAAAAGACCTACAAAAACAAATCCAAAACAATTAAGAAAATGGTAATAGGAACATACATATAGATAATCAGCTTAAATGTAAATGGATTAAATGCTCTAACCAAAAAACACAGACTAGTTGAATGGATACAAAAAAAAGACCCTCTTGTCTACAAGAGACCCATTTCAGACCTAGGGACACATACAGCCTGAAAGTGAGGGAATGGAAAAAGATATTCCATGCAAAAGGAAATCAAAAGAAAGCTGGAGTAGCAATACTCATATCAGACAAGACAGACTTTAAAATAATCAGACTATTACAAGAGACAAAGAATGACACTACATAATGATCAAAGGATCAATTCAAAAAGAAGATATAACAATTGTAAATATCTATGAACCTAACATATAAGCACCTCAATACATAAGGCAAATGCTATCAGCCATAAAAGGAGAAATCAACAGTAACACAATAATAGTGGGAGACTTTAACACCCCACTTACACCAATAGACATATCATCCAAACAGAAAATAAATAAGGAAATACAAGCTTTAAATGACACAATAGACCAAATAGACTTAATTGATATTTATAGGACATTCCACCCAAAAGTGGCAGAATACATTTTCTTCTCAAGTGTTCACAGAACATTCTCCAGGATAGATCACATCTTGGGCCACAAATCAAGCCATAGTGAATTTAAGAAAATTGAAATCATATCAAGCTTCTTCTCTGAAAACAACGCTATGAGATTAGAAACCAATTACAGGAAAAAAAACTGTAGAAAATACAAACACATGGAGGCTAAACAGTACACAACTAAATAACCAAGAGATTACTGAAGAAATTAAAGAGGAAATAGAAAACACCTAGAAACAAATGACATGAAAACACAATGACTGAAAACCTATGGGATGCAGTCCTAAGAGGGAAGTTTATAGCAATAAAATCCTACCACAAGAAACAAGAAAAATCTTAAATAAACAACCTAACCTTGCACATAAGGCAACTAGAGAAAGAAGAACAAACAAAACCCAAATTAAGTAGAAGGAAAGAAATCATGAAGATCAGAGCAAAAATAAATGAAATAACAGCAAACAAAACAGCAAAGATCAATAAAACTAAGAGCTGCTTCTTTGAGAAGATAAACAAAATTAATAAACCTTTAGCCAGACTCATTAAGAAAAAAATGATTTTTTTCAAATCAGTAAAATTAGAAATGAAAAAGGAAAAAGTTACGACTGAAACCATAGAAATGAAAAGGATCCTAAGAGAGTAGTACAAGTAACTACATGCGAATAAAATGGACAACCTGAAGGAACTGAGTAAATACTTAGAAAAGTACAATCTTCCAAGACTAAACCAAGAAGAAATAGAAAATATGAACAGACAAATCACAAGTAATGGAATTGAAACTGTGATTAAAAGTCTTCCAACAAACAAAAGTACAGGACCAGATGGTTTCACAGGTGAATTCTACCAAATATTTAGAGAAGAGCTAACACCCATCCTTCTCAAACTCTTCCAAAATACAGCAGAGGAAGGAACACTCCGAAACTCATTCTGTGAGGCCACCATCACCCTGATACCAAAACCAGACAAAGATACTATGAAAAAAGAAAATTACAGACCAATAACACTCATGAATATAGATGCAAAAATCCTCAACAAAATACTAGCAAACAGAATCCAACAGCACATTAAAAGGATCATACACCATGATGAAGTGGGATTTATCCCAGGGATGCAAGGATTCTTCAATATACACAAATCAATCAATGTGATAAACCATATTAACAAATTGAAGAATAAAAACCATATGATCATCTCAATAGATGCAGAAAAAGTGACAAAATTCAACACTCATTTATGATAAAAACTCTCCAGAAAGTGGGCACAGAGGGAACCTACCTCAACATAATAAAGGCCATATATGACAAACCCGCAGCAAACATCATTCTCAATGGTGAAAAACTGAAAGCATTTCCTCTAAGATCAGGAACAGGACAAGGATGTCCACTCTCGCCACTATTATTCAACCTAGTTTTGGAAGTTCTAACCACGGCACTCAGAGAAGAAAAAGAAATTGCAGGAACCCAAATTGGAAAAGAAGAAGTAAAACTGTCACTGTTTGCAGATGACATGATACTATACATAGAGAATCCTAAAGATGCCACCAGAAAACTACTAGTGAATTTGGTAAAGTTGCAGGTTACAAAATTAATGCATAGAAATCTCTTGCATACCTATACACTAATGATGAAAAATCTGAAAGAGAAATTAATGAAACACTCCCATTTACCATTGCAACAAAAAAAATAAAATACCTAGGAATAAACCTACCTAGGGAGGGCTTCCCTGGTGGCACAGTGGTTGAGAGTCCACCTTCCGATGTAGGGGACACGGGTTCGTGCCTTGGTCCGGGAAGATCCCACATGCTGCAGAGCGGCTGGGCCCATGATCCATGGCCACTGAGTCTGGGCATCCAGAGCCTGTTCTCTGCGATGAGAGAGGCCACAACAGTGAGAGGCCCACGTACCGCAACAACAAAACAAAACAAAACAAAACAAAAACCTACCTAGGGAGAGAAAAGACCTGTATGCAGAAAACTATAAGACACTAATGAAAGAAATTAAAGATGTTACCAACAGATGGAGAGATATACCATGTTCTTGGATTGGAAGAATCAATATTGTGAAAATGACTATACTACCCAAAGCAATCTACAGATTCAATGCAATACGTAGTAAATTACCAACGGCATTTTTTATGGAACTACAACACAAAATCTTAACATTTGTATGGAGACAAAAAAGACCCCGAATAGTCAAAGCAGTCTTCAGGGAAAAAAACGGAGCTGGAGGAATCAGACTCCCTGACTTCAGACTATACTACAAAGCTACAGTAATCAAGACAGTATGGTACTGGCACAAAAACAGAAATATAGATCAATGGAACAGGATAGAAAGCCCAGAGATAAACCCACACACCTATGGTCAACTAAGCTATGACAAAGGAGGCAAGGATATACAATGGAGAAAAGACAGTCTCTTCAATAAGTGGTGCTGGGAAAACTGGACAGCTACATGTAAAAGAATGAAATTAGAACACTCCCTAACACCATACACAAAAAATAAACTCAAAATGGATTAGAGACCTAAATGTAAGACCGGACACTGTAAAACTCTTAGAGGAAAACATAGGAAGAACACTCTTTGACATAAATCACAGCAAGATCTTTTATGATCCACCTCATAGAGTAATGGAAATAAAAAGAAAAATAAACAAATGGGACCTAATGAAATGTCAAAGCTTTTGCACAGCAAAGGAAACCATAAACAAGACGAAAAGACAACCCTCAGAATGGGAAAAAATATTTGCAAATGAATCAACTGACAAAGGATTAATCTCCAAAATATATAAGCAGCTCATGCAGCTCAATATTAAAAAAACAAGCAACCCAATCCAAAAATGGGCAGAAGACCTAAGTAGACATTTCTCCAAAGAAGACATACAGATGGCCAAGAAGCTCATGAAAAGCTGCTCAACATCACTAATTATTAGAGAAATGCAAATCAAAACTACAATGAGGTATCACCTCACACCGGTTAGAATGGGCATCATCAGAAAATCTACAAACAACAAATGCTAGAGAGGGTGTGGAGAAAAGGCACTGTTGGTGGGAATTTAAATTGACACAGCCACTATGGAGAATAGTATGGAGATTCCTTAAAAAACTAAAAATAATATTACCATATGATCCGGCAATCCCGCTACTGGGCATATACCCAGAGAAAACCATAATTCAAAAAGACACATGCACCCCAATGTTCATTGCAGCACTGTTTACAATAGCCAGGTCATGAAAGCAACCTAAATGCCCATCAACAGATGAATGGATAAAGAAGATGTGGTACACATATACAATGGAATATTACTCAGCCATAAAAAGGAACGAAATTGGGTCATTTGTTGAGACATGGATGGATCTAGAGACTGTCATACAGAGTGAAGTAAGTCAGAGAGAAAAACAAATATTGTATATTAATGCATATATGTGGAACCTAGAATAATGGTACAGATGAACCGGTTTGCATGGGAGAAATTGAGACACAGACGTAGAGAACAAACTTATGGACACCAAAGGGGGAAAGCTGTGTGGGGGTGGGGGTGGTGGTGTGATGAATTGGGCGATTGGGATTGACATGTATACACTGATGTGTATAAAATTGATGGCTAACAAGAACCTGTTGTATATATAAAAAATAAATTTCCAATGTATTTATGAAAGTGGAATGGAAAAATTTGTTTTCTCAATCCCTATTTTAGTATATGGTAAAGCATTAATTTTGTTTTAGTTGGGCTCTGTCTTCAAGGTCCCTTGTAAAATATTTTCTGTTAATTTCTTTACTTGAGTCAGTTTTTACTTGCCTCAGTTTTTGTTGAATACTAAATTATCTGTCATTGTTAAAAAAAAAGAATTACACAAATAACAATCTTGTTAAATTTACTTATTTACATTCATTATTTTTCTTTCCTGATAATGTCATTTAAGCTTATTGGCTTCCTTCCAAGCATTGCTTATGTGCATATCATTTATTTCAGAATATTTCCATTTTAACATTAATTTCTTCATTTGCCTATGTCATATAACTGTAAGTAAATTTTCACCCTAATATACACAGAACCTATCATACAAAAATTCTACTGTTAAGTGTATACCCATCAGAAATACATGTATATGTGGACAAGAAGGCAATTACTAGACTGTTCACACCAGCACTATTCACAATACCCCAAACCATATCTCAAATATCCATCACAAGCAGGATGATTAAAGGGACCATATCTAGTCACATAAGAGAATACTATATAGCAGTGAAAATGAATTAACCACTGCTAATCTAAATTCTATGGATGAATCTTAGAAACATGTTAAATGAAAGCAGCCAGATACAAAGAATGACGTACTGTGTGAGTCCATATATTCAATTTCAAAATACACAAATAACTACCCTTTTACAAGTAAATATAGCGCCACCTATGGAGAGGAAGAGTAGGTAAAGAATGGGAGAGGACTGGAGGGGCATTCACATATGGTAGTAATTTGCTACTACTTTCATACAGGTGTGTTTGATTTGTGATTATCTTATTATCTGTGAACGTATTCTATATTAACCATGATTTTCTATGTAAACATATATAAATCATCTTTCAAATAATTGTTTCCTAAAATATGTCAATTATTGAAGTGCAGAACTCATATTTAACATACATTAGAAACCTTGTTGGAAATGCAAGTAAAAATAGGTAAATTTCTAGAAAACATTACAAAATTTTACTGAAATCAATAAAGAGTCAAGAATGTA